>NC_080418.1:140214037-140514037 GCF_029873635.1 Malania oleifera
CTCGGGGTTCGGCCAATTATGCCTATGTCCCCGCCTTGGCTAGACCAGCACAAGGATTCCACTAATGCTCACTTAACGGGTGGAGCGACACCGGTTACAACCAGGTCAATTCACAGGACTGACCTCAACTAATACGTCTTACCAGGATGACGCACCTAACTTTCCTAACCAGGTCTAAACCAGTCCGAAACTATTCAATAGGGCTAGTCTCCATCTTCAGGCTCGCACCTGGAATACAACAAATGTGTATAAAAATTGTACACTAATGCACATTTTACAACAAGCATGTTTTGATTACAGTACAGCTCAATATAATCAATGCACCTCAATGATATAAGAACTATAAGTTCGGTGCTTTATGTGTGCAATCAACACTCAAGGTTATGTCTATGGCCTATCAAGCACAAGAATGTATATTAAAGCAAGATTTAAAACACAATATATGAATATCACAGCATTAGATCATGGTTTCAAATATGCAAGCTAGATTATTCAAACAACCTTAATAAGATGTTCTCAATGTTGTAAACACAATGGATGTTTGAATGCAAACTTTGAAAATAATTTTTGCACACAAAAATATAGGCTAAGGTAACTTGCAATGACAATGCAAGAACCACAAGCCACTAAGTCTTCCCACACAAGATTTATCAAATAAAATTGATGGGAGAACTTAAAGCTTTACTCTCAATAATAAAAATAATAAGCACAACAAATGAGAATATGAGCTAATAAGGATTAAGCACAAACACTCTAAATATACTCACAACACTTGAATGATCAAGTAAAATGAAGTTTTGAAGTGTATGGGAGTATTATAGGCTAAAAAGTGATTTTTGATTTTGAGAGAATTTTGGCCCTAATCAATTTGCTAATCTTTGCTAATTATGACAAATGAACAAGTATTTATAGGCAAGGAGGATTTTTTGACCGTTAGGGACTCAATGGGGATAATTAAATTTGTTTTAAAAGCCATTAAAAAAATTAACCTAGTTTACCCCATTTAAAGAATCAGTAAAAATATTTTAACTCGCGAGGTTCGGGTGCCCAAGTAAGGGACGGTCGGCTGAATAAAAGTCAGTAGCATTTGTCGCGCGGTTCGGGTGCTCAGTGCTAAGTTCAATTAATTAAACTAACCAATTCAGTCACCTAAGCCCTTTTTGAACACAATCATTCAGGCTCCGGGGTATTTGAAAAGTATTCTAACATATGTTCGGTCACTCGAGGTCGATAGGGTCAATACAGGCTTGGTCGCTCGAGGCCTCGTCAAACTGTTGACTTTTCAACACTTCGGGCGCCCGAAGAGTTTTGAACTCCTAGGGTTTGGTCGCCCGACCTCTTTCATTTTATGCCTATTAAGTTTATTTTCACTTCAATTGATTTTCTAGATATTATAAGTGATATTGGGGACTTTCTTTTGTGCAAGTGTTGGGACCTAGGGTCTTTTCTAAGCTCTTACTGAGTACACCAAAAAACCTGGCATCAGTCGACCGATCCCTAAGGTCTCTACAGTCTTTGAGCTTTAATTCCTACATGCATGCCATGCATTAATTATTACAGACCTGAATTGAATGATAACATAAATTACAACATCAACTAATCTTCAGGGTCTTCAGGCTTCAAGCTTTCATGTGACATCAAATATGAACTTGCCAATAAGAACCTGCACACAAACTTGAAAGCCATCAAATACAAAGAGTATTTATCATTATCAAAACTAGGAATGGCCCATAGAGTACACACATACTTTAGAAATTAAAACTTTAAATAAACATAACACCCAAGAAAGCTTCAAAAATTAAAACTTTAAATAAAATTCCACCCAAAAATACAATTATTCGATCAATGAAAAAAAAAAAACAAGAACGATTAAAACTAGAAGAAAAGAAAAGAAAGAAGGAAGAAAGGAAGAGAGAGAGAGAGAGAGAGAGAGAGAGAGAGAGAGAGAGAGAGAGAGAGAGAGAGAGAGTAGTTATCCAGTGGGTGAAGCTTGCTGCAGCTGGTCGTGGCTCCTTGTGGTTGACAGCAGCAGCAGCAATTGGGAAGAGCAGGGTGGAGGCTGCAGGTGTCACGCCCCAAACCCAGAAATGGGACCTAGAGGTGAAAATGTAATCTAACTTGTCCATGTATTCAACAATATAATCATACACATGAACAATGAATGAGGGTCCGACCCCGTGAGGTTCTTAAGCACCCTATACACATCCATAACAACAGAAGACACACAACGAAAAAAGGTCATTCTATACATACATGGTATCATACCACAGTCTATACAAAGGAGTCAAACTCCACAAAAATAGTACAATCCCAAGTGGCAGCCATCACTCCCAAAAGACCACCCAGCACAAGCTTAGGACTTACCCAGGTACCTCCCGCAAATCACCGACCACTACGCTCCTATACCAAGAAGCTAGCTCCGGTTACCTGAAGGACCTAAAAAATATGTACGTATAGCAGGAGTGAGATACCTCTTAGTAAGGAAAAATACAGGTTATATCGATGTGTAGCATTCGAGTGTTACCATGATACATAACACATACAAAGTTAAATGCAGTTCCAGTACTAATTTCACAACAGTGCATACAAGCACACACATACATGATCAAGCAACCCGGTGTCGTCATACCCTTCGTGTAACGTCCCCCTTTCTTATCATATAATAAAACATACTTAACAATAAAGTCAACCCGAATCCGTGGGTAGCGGGGACACCTGTCATTCACAGCGGAAACCTAAGCAGCAGTAAATATAAATCACATACTCAAAACCATAGAATACATAAACCCGAGATAACTATAATCCCAAAGCACAATATTTATATACAATCTCCAAAATACCCAAAACACCAAAAAGTATTTCCTAGGATCCTACAATAAAAACCATTGATCCTAGCACCACACATACCCTCCTAGTAGGGTAACTCAACAAACTCAATGGTGGCCAAGCTCAGTCGGTCCTTCTGGGTTTCCTGAAAATCATTTAATGTTCGGGGGTGAGACACTTCTCAGTAAAGGAAAATAAACTAAATACAGCTATGTGGCAACATGAACATTTAATGATAATATAGATATACAGTACAAACTTCATACCAGAAAACATTCATGATTTAGTAATTACATAAAACGTATGCTTTCATATTTCCTATACACCATACTAATCATAACTATCTGGTATAGCTAATAATGCTGAAAACATACCCAGGATGACTAGCTAGTTGATGTCATGTATTACCTCACATGATAGGTTATGCAGTCCAAAGGTGAGACCCAATAATGGCTGGCCGACCACTTCCAAGTCAAAACTGTTTGTAAGTACGATGGACCCGCCACACCCTGGTCCGGA
This sequence comes from Malania oleifera, assembly GCF_029873635.1. NCBI lineage: Eukaryota > Viridiplantae > Streptophyta > Magnoliopsida > Santalales > Ximeniaceae > Malania > Malania oleifera. The sequence goes on from NC_080418.1 coordinate 140,217,383, forward strand.
CTACCAGGTGAACGTCTACACTCTACATTGAAAGCCACATCGACTATTCATCTCCCACCCCCTCGTGGGGTGGTTAGCACCAATCTGAACATAGATATATGATCTATAAGTTACGGTACCGTGCTCCTGAACTGAACTAAACTAACATTCGGGTTCTGATAACATATAATACATGATAATATAGCATTTAACATAAATTAATTGATAGCATTTTCTATAATTTCATAAATACGGCCTCGTGTCAAACATTTCATAAATACGGTCTCGCGCCGGAATTATACGTAAAATACAACCTCGCGCCGACTATCAATTATGGCCTTGCGCCGAATATCTCATACATATCATTCTGAATAATGAATCAATTATCATGTATTTTCAACATCATTTTGTACTATAATATTTCATATTCCTGAAAACATGCTTCATTCATAACATAGTCATATCATAATACCTCTCACGTAAAGTAATATTTATGCCACACATTTGTTGTATAAAACCATACTTTATATTCTAAAATCATAATTTCTGGCATCTCATACATATATATATATATATATATATATATATATTTCAACATAACTACAGTATTTTTCCAAATGTACATTTCCTTCGTAATATACTGATATAATACATGCTTTATTGAAAATAAATTTACTAATAAATAGTAATAATTTGCATGGAAAATAACTGTTTTAGTTTATTCCCTTACCTGACACTGAAAGAAACCCCTTAAAATTTCTAGTCCTACACTCGCAGGGTTCCCCATTCAACTCCTTGAAAACAATAACTCGCAGAACTAAACTTTGGTATTTCCATGTGAATATCATTTCCTATAACTACAGTAAGACCAAATTTGACATAAAAAGCGTTACTTCAACTCAGGGATGAATTTCAACTAGCTTCCACCAACGATCGGCTCTGACAGATTTGGAAAGAACTTCCCTAAGAGCATCGTGGTGGCCTCAGAACGTCAATCCGGTGAGTGATGAAGTTGAAATCGAGGAGAGAAGGGAGAGAAACTGAAGGAAGAGAGAGAGTGAGAGAGATTTCTTAATTTTTACGTTTAAATCTGAATTTTGGGTTATTTATAGGGCTGGATTCATCGACGAGACACGTTACCTCGTCGACGAGTCCTATAGAAAGTTCGTCGACGAACCTGCACCTTCGTCGATGCATTTCGGACTTCCCAAAATCCTCTCTCGATATCTTCTCGTCCACAAAATTCATCTTCGTCGACGAGGCCCTCTTGTACCTTTGTCGACGAATCCCCTGTGTTTGTCGACGAGGACTTGATAAATTTCCATAGTTTATTTCTCCCAAAGTGCAATGTCGTCGACGAATGCAAAGCGTTTATCGACGAAGTCTGCTGCCTCCTTCTGTTTCTGTTTCCATTTTCCTCCCTCTTTATTATTTAAATGTCATTATTCTTTGGGTTGTCACATTCTCCCGTCCTTATAAAATTTCGTCCTCGAAATTTACTATTCATATAATCCATCATCCCTTAAGGCAAAATGGTCTACTTATTTTATTACTTACCCTCATTTATGGTGGAGGAATACCGTGGTTACATTCTATGTCCTGGGGATTACATATACCAAAATAAAATTTCCCCAAAACTAAAATACCACTTACTAACTAAAGCATTATATGTACCTGCAAAAGAAACATAACATATTTACTCACATTTCTTAATCACATATGGACTTCTTGGAACAGTTGTTGGTACTTCTATCTAATCTTCTCCTTGAACTCCCAAGAAGCCTCTTCTATTGCATGATTCCTCCATAGAACCTTTACCAGAGGAATTTTCTTATTACGTAGTTCATGTTCCTTCTTGTCCAGAATCTGCACTGGTACCTCCTTATAAACTAACGAATCACTAAGCTCTAACTCACAATAGCTGATAATATGAGAAGGATCTGGGACATATTTCCTTAACATAGATACGTGGAATACGTCGTGCATCTGGGATAGTGTAGGTGGCAAAGCTAGCCTATAAGCAACAGGTCCCACTTTCTCTAAAATCTCAAATGTACCAATAAACCTGGGACTAAGTTTACCCTTTCTACCAAACCTCATAACCCCTTTTAATGGAGCAATCTTCAAAAATACATGATCACCCACATCGAACTCCAAATTCCTCTGGTGATTGTCAGCATAACTCTTCTGTCGGCTCTGAGCTGCACTGATTCTATCCTTGATAAGCAAAACTTTATCATACGCCTGCTGTACCAACTCTGACCCCACAACTCCCTGCTCACCTATCTTATCCCACTATAAATAAGATCGACATCTCCTATCGTACAGTGCCTCAAACGGTGTCATACCAATGCTGGCCTGAAAACTGTTATTATATGTGAATTCCACAAACGACATGAACTGGGTCCAACTACCCCCAAAATCTAATACACATGCTCGAAGCATATCTTCTAGTATCTGTATCATCCTCTCAGTCTGCCCATTTGACTGAGGATGAAATGTCGTGCTGAAAGATAGTCGAGACCCTAAAGTATCCTGTAAGCTTCTCCAGAACCGTGACGTGAAATGGGGTCTCGATCTGACACTATAGATACTGGCACCTCATGAGAACGAACTATCTCCTGGACGTAAATCTCCGCTAAACGGTTGAGGGAATAGCTGATCTTGATAGGGAGGAAATGGGCGGTCTTAGTCAACAGGTCAACTATCACCCAAATCGCATTCTAGCCATGCGATGTCGACGGCATCCCTAAAACGAAATTCATGGATATATGATCCCACTTCCACTCTGGGATGAATAACAGCTACAACTGACCTGCTGGCCTCTGGTGCTTAGCTTTTACCTGCTGGCACGTCAAGTAATGGGCTACATAATCGGCAATCTCTCTCTTCATACCACTCCACCAATAATACTCTCGTAGATCCCTGTACATTTTTGTACTGCTGGGATGAACTGTATACAAAGATCTGTGAGCCTCCTCCAAAATAGTCTTCCTAATGTCAGCATCGGCAGGAACGCATAATCTAGAACAGAACCACTAAGCTCCGTCATTTGCAATACTGAATTCCTCCCCCTGACCTCTCTGCACTCTGTCCATCACCTCTACTAATTCGGCATCTTCTTTCTAGGTGGCCTTAATTCTTTTCTATAGAGTAGGTTGTACCACTAGGCTAGTGATACATACAGAAGGATCACTATCAATCAATTCAACATCGAGTCTCTCCAGATCCATCATGATCGGATGTTGGATCTCCATAGCGGTCAACGCTGATTCCTCAGACTTTCTACTCAGTGCATCAGCTACCACGTTTGCTTTCCCTGGATGGTAACTGATAATACAGTCAAAATCCTTAATCAACTCTAACCACCTTCTTTGCCTCATATTCAATTCCTTCTGGGTGAAGAAATACTTTAAGCTCTTGTGGTTGAAGAAAATCTCACACTACTCGCTGTACAGGTAATGCCTCCAAATTTTCAATGTGTGTACCACTGCAACCAATTCAAGATTATGGGTAGGATAGTTCTTTTCATATTCTTTCAACTGTCTGGACGCATACGCCACCACCCTACCATGCTACATCAATACACAACCAAGTCCTTTCAAGGACGCATCACTGTAAATAACGTAACCCTCACCCCCTGACGGGATGATCAACACTAGTACTGTGACTAGCCTCTGTTTCAATTCTTGAAAACTCTGTTCACAGCTATCGTCCCATTCAAATCTAGCATTCTTCTTAGTCAGTCGTGTTAAAGGCCTTGATAAAGCTGAGAATCCCTCAACAAAACAATAGTAATAACCAGCTAACCCCAAGAATATCCTGCTCTCCTGGACGTTCCCGGTCTAGCCCAATTCACTACCGCATCAATCTTACTAGGATCTAAAAAAATTCCGTCTTCTGAAATAACATGCCCCAAAAACACAACTTTCTTAAGCCAAAAGTCACATTTGCTAAACTTTGCATACAACTTCTTCTCCCTAAGCATCTGCAAAACCTACCTCAAATCTATCTCATGCTCCTCATAGCTCCTCGAATAAACCAATACATCATCAATAAAAACAACCACAAGCTGATCTAAATATGGATGGAAAATCTTATTCATCAAATCCATAAATATCGTAGGAGCATTCGTTAGACCAAATGGCATAACAAGGAACTCGTAATGCCCATAGCTGGTCCTAAATGCCATCTTCGATACATCTTCTTCCCTCACCTTTACCTGATGGTAACCTGACCTGAGGTCGATTTTGGAATACACCCGTGTACCCTAGAGCTGGTCAAACAAGTCATCGATACGGGGTAGAGGATACTTGTTCTTGATGGTCACTTTATTAATCTCCCTATAGTCTATGCACATCCTTAGAGACTCATCCTTCTTCTTCACGAACAGTACTGGAGCTCCCCACGGTGATACACTAGGTCGTATGAAGCCCTTATCAAGAAAATCCTGCAACTGATCTTTCAATTCTATCAAATCTGCTGGCGCCATTCGATACGGTGCTTTAGAGATTGGCGCTGTACCTGGAAGTAAATCAATGGTAAAATCTACCTCATGATCAGGTGGCAAACCCTGTAATTCATCTGAGAACACATCAGTAAACTCCTTTACTACTGGCGTGCTGGTGAGCTTCGTTTCATTTATGCGTCCAGGAAATTAAAAGAATATAAAAAGAACTACCCTACTCACGATCTAGAATTGGCTGCGGTTGTATACGCACTGAAGATCAGGAGACATTACCTATATGGTGAGAAGTGTGAAATATTTTCTGATCACAAGAGCCTAAAGTATTTCTTTACATAGAAAGAATTGAATATACGGCAAAGGAGGTGGTTAGAACTTATCAAAGATTACAACTACACCATCAATTACCATGCGGGTAAAGAAAATGTGGTGGCTGATGCTTTGAGCTGTAAATCAGAAGATACAGCACAGCTAGTAGCAGTATAATGAGGGGAATATAACATGGGATGAATGATAATGAGGGAAACAATGCATGGGGTGAAAAATGATGAGGGGAACAAAACATGGGGTGAATAATAATAAGGAGAACAATGTATGGGGTGAATAATAATGGGGGGAATATAATATGGGGTGAATGATAATGAGGGGAATAATGCATAGGATGAGTAATAATGAGGGGAATATAGCATGGGGTGAATGATAATGAGGGGAACATAGCATGGGGTGAATGATAATGAGGGGAACAAAGCATGCTTGCATTTTAAGAATTAGATAAATAATAATAATAATAATAATAATAATAATAATAAATATATGTCAAGCATGACCCAATCTGTGTGGGGCCCATGAAGTAGTGCAGAGCCCAATGGAAATATATGGGGTCCCCAAGCTACATGGGGCCTACAAGTCACGTAAGGGTTGCAGGAATCCGAACTAGCATCAAAGAGGGTAACATGCACCGGATGTAGGAATCTTAGCTAGCATACCAAAGAGGGTAACATGCACCAGATGTAGCAATCAAAGCTAGCGTACTAAAAGGGTAACATGCGTCGGATGTAGGAATCCGAGCTAGCGTACCAAAAGGGATAACGTGCACTAGATGTAGGAATCCAAGTTAGCATACCAGGAGATGCCGTGCATCGGACGTGGGAATCCAAGCTAGCGTCAACGGGGCTCAATTTTGAAAAAAAAATCGGGACTCAATCAGATCCTCCTACTCCCGATATATAAAGTCGACTTTCCTTCATGAAGGCCACAAACCCCTGACAACCACTCAAGAGTAGTCTCCTCGCTTGAAAAGATGAAACCATCTGAAGTAGAGATTGCACTCGTGACCTTGTAAATCTAAATTCTAGTCTTCCTAGCAGTCTAAAAATTACTTCTCTCGCATGGCAGTCTATACTGGAAAAATTAGCTGCTAACCAATCCATGCCAAAGATAATATCAAATCCATGCATATCTAGCACTACCAGATCAGCAGATAAAATCCTCCCCTGAACATCAACTGGACAATCACGAAGTACCTTACTACATTTCACTACTGACTCGGTCGGTGTAGCTACTAATAATTCAATGTCTAGTGATTGTGTTTCAGTCCCACACAATTTAACACATTCCACATATGCAAACGAATGCATAGCCCTTGAGTCAAAAAGTGCAATAACTTTAAATGAAAACATATTAATCGTACCTATCACCATGTCGCCAGCTATCACAGCATCACCCAACGTCAGAGCAAAAACCCTCGCTAGGGCCACATTCCGTTGCTGGCCATCACATGGCGACTCCTCGAGCAGGTCTAGGAGCATGAGTAGCACCAATCTGAGCTTGACACTCCCTTATCACATGTCCTGGTTCCCCACATTGGTAGCAGACACCTCCCCTGGCATGACACTCCCACAGGTGTCTCTTCCCGCAAGACGGGTAAGCTGGAGATGGTTGCACCCCCTAAAAACCACGAGTCCCAGTCTCCTGTCTCTGGTCTCTATAATAGCCACCTCTCTTCCATGAACCACGACTGACTCTCTGCTAGAAACCGAAAGGTGCGGATCTCTTCTGCTGCCTCTGCTCCTCAGCCTCCAACCGCTCCCCAATCTTCACTATTGTGGCTCTATCCACTAGCTCAGCAAAATCCTGCAACTTCAGTATCAACACCTGCTTATAAATTTCTCTTTTTAGGCCTCTCTCAAATTGCCATACCTTCTTTGCTTCATCTAGTATGATGTATAGGGCGAGACGAGATAATTCGATGAACCTCACCGTGTATTGTTGTATGATCTGCTGTTCCTGCTTCAGATTCAGGAACTCCTCAATCTTCGCTTCCCTGGATGAGGCTGGAAAATACTTGTCGAAGAATGTCTCCTTAAATCACTCCCATGTCATCTTCACAAGTATCGTCCTCTGCTGCTCCAAAAGTTTCACTGCCGATCACCATCTCTCGCCCTCCCTAATCATTCTATAGGTAGAAAATAGTACTCTCTACTCCTCTGAACACTACAACACTGCAAATATTTTCTCTATTTCCAGCACCCAGTTTTCAACGACTGCAGGATCTGTTCCCCCTGAGAAAGCTGGAGGATTCATCTTTATAAATTTCTCTATAGAGCTACCATGGCCTACCGATGGACCACCCTGTTCCCTCGAACTCCTTGCAATTTCTACCATAACTTGTTGCGCTACATTGCGTAAAACTGCATCTGAATCACTACTCGCAGCGCCTGAGGGTCCAGCACCCTCATTCCCACTAGCATGGGCACTACTACCACTGGGGTCCATCCTGAAAAACAAATAACTTAACTCAGAACCCCTTCATTATACATATCATCCAACTCATATAATATATTCTCTTAATTAATTCATCACTCTTGATCTTAATTCAAGGTTCAATCCTGCAACCTTGATACCCAACCCGACGATAGTTTACCATAACTTTCCTGAAATTGTCACCCCGGGAAAATCACACAAGCCACCACGGAAGTCATGCATCTAGACTACAAAACCAGACCTCAAATTCCCTTATCCTATACTCTCGTATTAATACTGTTGCACTCTAAAGTCTACAGAACCTAGTATCCTAGGCACTGATACCAAACTGTAGCGTCCCCCTTATCATATAATAAAACATACTTAATAATAAAGTCAACCCGAATCCATGGGTAGGGGGACACCTGTCATTCACAATAGAAACCTAAGCAGCAGTAAATATAAATCACATACTCAAAACCATAGAATACATAATACCAGAGAAAACTATAATCCCAAAGCACAGTATTTATATACAATCTCCAAAATACCCAAAACACCAAAAAGTATTTCCTTGGATCCTATAGAAAAAACCGTTGATCCTAGCACCACACTTACCCTTCTAGCATGGTAACTCCATAAACTCAACGGCGGCCATGCTCTTCCGGTCTTTCTGAGTTTCCTGAAAATCATTTAATGTTTGGGGGTGAGACACTTCTCAGAAAGGGAAAATAAACTAAATACAGCTGTGTGGCAGCATTAACATTTAATGATAATATAGATATACAGTACAAACTTCATACCAGAAAACATTCATCATTTAGTAATTGCATAAAACGTATACTTTCATATTTCTAATACATCATACTAATCGTAACTATCTGGTATAGCTAATAATACTAAAAACATACCCAAGATGAATAGTTAACTAATGTCATGTATTACCCCCCATGATGGGTTGTGCAGCCCGAAGGCGGGACCTGACAATGGCTAGCCGACCACTGCCGAGTCAAAAATGTCTGTAAGTACGATGAGACAGCCACACCCTGGTCTAGACTACCAGGTGGACGTCTACACTCTACACTGAAAGTCATATCGACTATCCATCTCGCACTCCCTCGTGGGGTGGTTAGCACCAATCTGAACATACATATCTGATATAGAAGTTACAGTACCGTGCTCCTGAACTGAACTAAACTAACATTCGAGTTCTTATAACATATAATACATGATAATATAGCATTTAACATAAATGAATTGATAGCATTTTCTATAATTTCATAAATACGGCGTCGTGACGAACATTTCATAAATATGACTTCATGCCAAACATTTCATAAATACTTCCTCGAGTCGAAATCATACGTAAAACATGGCCTCGTGTCGGCTATCAATCACGGCCTTGCGCTGAATATCCCATACATATCATGCTGAATAATGAATCAATTATCATGTATTTTCAACATCATTTTGTACTGTAATATTTCATATTCCTGAAAACACGGTTCATTCATAACATAGTCATATCATAATACCTTTCACGTAAATTAACATTCATGCCACACATTTGTTGTATAAAACCATACTTTATATTCTAAAATCATAATTTCTGGCATCTCATACATATATATACATTTCAACATAACAACAGTATTTTCCCAAATGTACATTTCCTTCGTAATATATTGAAATAATACATGCTTTACTAAAAATAAATTTATTGATAAATAATAATAATTTGCATGAAAATAACTGTTTTAGTTTATTCTTTTACTTGACACTGAAAGAAACCCCCTAAAATTTCTAGTCCTACACTCGCAGGCTTCCCCGTTCAACTCCCTGAAAACAATAACTCGCAAAACTAAACTTTGGCATTTCCACGTGAATATCATTTCCTACAACTACAGAAAAACCAAATTTGGCATAAAAATCCTTACCTCAACTCAGGGATGAATTTCGACTAACTTCCACCAATGATCCGCTTCGGTAGATTTGGAGAGAACTTCCCCAGGAGCATTGTGGTGGCCTCAGATCGTCGATCTGACGAGCGATGGAGCTGAAATCGAGGAGAAAAGGGAGAGAAACCGAAGGGGGGAGAGAGAGAGTGAGAGATTTCTTAATTTTTATGTTTAAATCCAAAATTTGGGTTGTTTATAGGGCTGGATTCATCGACGAGACATGTCACCTCATCGACAAGTCCTGTAGAAAGTTCGTCGACAAACTTGCACCTTCATCGACGAGTTTCAGACTTCCCAAAATCCTCTTTCTGTCTTTTCTCGTCAACGAAATTCATCTTCGTCGACAAGGTCCTCTTGTATCCTCGTCGATGAATCCCTTGTGTTCATCAACGAGGACCTAATAAATTTCCTCAGTTTATTTCTCCCAAAGTACAATGTCGTCAACGAACGCAAAGCGTCCGTCAACGAAGTCTGTTGCCTCCTTCTATTTCTGTTTCCATTTTCCTCCCTCTTTATTATTTAAATACCATTATTCTTCGAGTCGTCACACTTCGGTCTGAAGCCTGCACGCAATACCCAGCGTCAGCCCGTAGCCGACCCATAGTACATGGTGTTCTCGATACATGGCTAGTCTTAGACTCCCATGGCATTAACCAATACAAATTGGTGGATCCACACCCTTCGGTGATCAGCCAGTAAGGCTCACACCCTCGGATATAGAGCTGGACACTCTTGCCAAACATGGCCTAGCGATTTTGTACACCCACGAATATAGAGCCGGACACTCTTAGTACCTGAAACAACTCAAAATCCAGTTCCAATTGCATTCCACAAAACACAACTATGCATGCTCATATAACCAAACATACGACACCCATTTGGTAATCTAAAATCATGGTTTTCCAAATATATACAGTTTAAACAAATTCAAGGTACGGTTATCCCTATTACACAGTATAAATCAACATATACATACGATTTTCACAAAACTAGGGGGCCAACCCAATACCCCCTTTTTCCCTAAATTGTAATCATGAAAAACTCATCATTTTACCCATTAGATACCCCAAAATAAGTAACCAAAATACACACAAGACCATGGACCACAATTCCACCGAGTCTGATTTCGAAAATAACCGACATAAACTGATTCCCCTTACCTTTTCCCCAAATGGCAAATCCCGAACTCCGAGGTCCCTAAACGGTGAACCAAGTCCAAAACCTACAACGTACAGTACATAATATACTCAGGACTCCATTCTTTACAAAACTAATAGAACAAAAATGAAAACCGAGCCTTACCTCGATTTTACGCCAAAACCCGAAAATGTCCGAACCAAAAATCCAATCCGTAGAACTTGTAGAAAATCCTTCCATGATCCTCGTGGTAACTTCGGATCAACGATTCTCGCTTCTTGTAGCGAAGAAATCTAGAGAGATGGAGAGTAGGAAGAGTTTCTAGAGAGATAGAGAGAGAAATTGAGTTTTCTTAGCTGAGAAGTAATGAAAATATCTATTTATAGTACCTTTGACTCAGCCTTCCTCATTGACGAATGGCGTCCTCGTCGACGAGTCCATAGAGACACCTCGTTCACGAAGCAGTGACCTCGTCGATGAGCATGAGATTCTCGATTTCCCAAAATCTCTCAACTTCCCCTCGTTGACAAACACCTGAAATTCATCGCATTCACAAAACCTCTCAGCTTCTCCTTGTCGACGAATCCCAGAACCTTGTCGACGAGAAATATAGGGCCTTCGTCGATGAACTCTGGCTTTGTCGATGAAACCTACTTAATTACCATTTTGCCTCTCTCTCTTAATTAAATCCATTTTTCACAGTTCGGGTTCTTATAGCAGGTCTTCTGATCAAGGGAGACTCTCAGCTAGGGTGGTTGGTTTCGACTGGGATGGCTTGCAGCGGATGGGACAGCAGAAAGTAGCCAAGAGAGAAGGAGCAGTAGCAAACGCACGCACTAGCACTAGAGGAATTCTTCATGGCAGCAGGTAGGCTCGGGTGTGGCTATACGTGAGAACAGCAGCTTCATCCGCTTCTTGGGTAGCTACAGTAGCTTTGCAGTAGAAGAAGCTCAGTTTATAGCACAGGGAGTGACCAGAGCAGGGAGGTAGCAATGATGGAGGAAGGAAGAAGGAGAGGAAGAGAAGAGCGAGGAAGAAAGGGAAAGAGAAAAAGGAAGAAGGAAGAAAAAGAAGGAGAAGGAGAAGGGAAACAAAGGAGGAAGAGGGGGCTCCATTTATGACAGAGAGGAGAGAAAGCTGAGGGAAGGAAAAGGGCTAAAAGTAAGGGTTTGAGAGTTAGAGAAGGAGAAGGAAAAGGGAAGATGGGGCTAGTGCGGCTTGAAAAAAAAAAAAAGATTTATAGAACAAAGGGGGGAAAGCCCTACGCGCAAGGATGCCTGGACAAAGGGACCCGACCTGACTACATGGCCAGGTCACATCAAGGCCAACTTTAAATTGTTTTTTCTTTTTTTCTCATTTGTTTTTCTCTGCAAACGAGACCAATCTTGACCCTCGTGGAGCATGTTTCTCTCAAAACTCAAAACACAAAAGTTGTAGATAATCTTTTCATCTTTCTAAAAAATGTTGAATCATCTCAATTGGAGTTCAGATGGAAAATTAATGCAAGAATTACAAATTAATGTCGGTTTTAGCTCTCGATAATTTTCCCACGATAAAAAATATATCAGAAATTCATAAATTGCTCAATAAAACCCAAATAATATAAATAGGATACTATATTAAAATATTGAGAGTAATTAGGTATTTAATTAAAATTATACGCCTCAATGCAAGAATTAAAACGCCTAATTACACAGTTTAAGCGCATAATCACACCCCCCCCCCCAACTAATGTTTGATAGTCTCTAGAAAATAACATTAATGAATTCAAGGGTGGTATCCATAAATACTAACTCCAGAAAACATGAAATTAATGCCCATGCAACACAATCATACCGTTTCATATACACGATTATAACTGAATTTCACACAAGCTCGTTCATATTTAATGCACACTTTCCAAAGCACGTCACTCATGCGAGTTTTATTGTTTATGTTGGCTTTTTGAGTCCAATCTCTGTTTTGATGCTGACAAACTACCAGTATCTTATGTGTGTGTTAGTGTTTGAACAAGTTGTCATTTCAGCACGAACATAAGATACCGCAAAATGGAAGCTAGCAGGGACATAAAGCTCACACACTCCTGGCGAATTCCACTAAAAATGAAGGACAAGAGAAGAAGACATTTTCATTTAAATTTTTATTGCATTTAATTTTTATACCTTTGTTCTGTAATAATGCATGCATTTGTATGATATGTTTTGAATGCTCAGAAATACTGGAGATTGACCATAGGGACCGAATGACCTTAGGGCACGGTCGACCGACGCCAGGTTTTTGGGCATACTTGAAAAGACCTTAGGTCCCAAGACATATGCACTAAAAAGGTCCCAACATCACTTATTATATTTGGGGAATTAAATTGGCTCAAAAAATTAAATTTAATTGAAAATGTTGAGAGGGTTCAATCAAGCCGTGTAAAACAACTCGAGCGACCGAACAAGTCAACATGTTGACTTGGTGTTCAGGCACCCGAACCACTTTTGAGCATATCTCCCTCGAGCACCCGAACCTATGTCAGGTTCCTTTTCAACAATCCAGGCGCCCAAACGATTACGTTCAAAATGTGCTCGGGTGACCAAATTGGTTAGTTTGGTTAACCGAACTTTGAGTCAGGCACCTCAACCGTGCGCCAAATGTTTCTGACTTTTGTTCAGCCTTCTGAACCTAGACTTGGGTGACCGAACTCTTTAAAATGGCTTTTTTAACTGAGTCTATTCGGGCGACCGAACTAAAGTTCAGCCACCCGAAACTTCTTAAGTTGGAAATTTTTTAAGGGCTTAAATGCCATTAATTTTTAATTAATCTTTTCTAAAATACCGAGTGTGTTCCCAACGGTCAAAAATTTTCCTGAGTCTCTATATACCCCTTTATAAGCCAAGATTAACAACTTTGATTAGCCCACTTTCTCCCTAATTTTTATCCTAATCAAAGTTCCCCCAAAAATTATTTTTATTGCAAAATCATTTATGAGGTTATTTTTTATGCTCTCCATTCTCTTCCACTCATTATTTTGAAAAGCTTTTTTAAGAGAACATTTTAGTTTAGGCATTCATTTTGATTTGCACATATAATTTTAAAATGCTTGTATTTTGTTTTATTGTGCAAACTTATTTGAAACTAAAACCCTAGGTTCTCCGGTTCATTCTTGAAAAATATTATTTGGAGAAAATCTTTTGTAGGGTTTAAATCTTTGAAGCTCTTTATTATATACATTCTTTTTAAAGATTTGAAAATACTATTTAGATAAGCGCCCTTACTCTACTGAGCATTATTGCATATCATATTAGAGTGCGTTTATTTGAGCTTGAACGTGTACATCTTAGCTTGTATTTTAAGAAACATTTTCATGTACAAAAATTGTTTTAAATGTAATGGTTGGGTTCAACTCGTTAATTGAACTGGGGAGTTTCAGCCCTGTAAATGAGATCGGTTCTGCTCAGCCCGGAATTGAACTGGGGAGTCTCAGCCTCGTAAGTGATACTAGTTTGGCTCAACCTAGCAATTGAACTGGGATTTTTCTTGACCCGTAAGGAAATGATGTAAAAGACTTTTTCTACGCCCGGTTAAGTGAGCAGATATAATGGAATCCTTGGGGGATAAGCCCAAGGTGAGGACGTAGGCAATATTGGCCGAACCACGTTAACAAATCTGTGTGTCATTCTCTCTTTATCTTATTTAAATTCCTACATTTAAATTTCAATATGTGTATGCTTGTACATGTTTTTTTATAACCATCTTGTATGCACACAAAACTACTTTAAATGAGATATGCAACACACGTGTATGTATGCACACACTGATAACTTAATCGTTGTATGTACACGTTTTCAATATTGAGTGGGATATGAACTATGGTAAATCAGGAGTGGTTCGGGGGATGATAAGGTCGAAAAGGGGGAAGGTTTCGCTGGGGGAAAATCGTTTGCGGAAGCCTTGAAGAGGCCAATTCCATCTTCAAAATTCAAAATCCCATTGAGGAAACTGGAACTGATTAATGAGGAATTAGGTTTTGTTTTCTCACAGGTAGAGATGGAAAATACTACTGAGGATCTGAATTTTGCGTTGGTGTTTAAATTTCTTTTTGCAAGACCATCTATCGATGTCTTTCAGAGGCATATTATCCAATCTTGGGGTCTCTCTGAAGTTCCAATGATAAGTTTTATGGACAACTATCATATTTTGTTGCATTTGGTAAATGAAAAGTGTTAGAATTGGTGTATTTTCAATAGATGATTCAGTATATGATACATCACAAGAATCATTAAACGAGCGAGAGTGAGAACCATATACATCCTCATTGATTTTTAGCTAATGATTTACCTCCTTCTGATCATTTGAGCTTGGAGCATTCAGAGGAGTTATGATCTCTTTCTCCTGGGATTCTCCATATTTTTTTTCAAGTTTATCCCAGATTTCCTGTGCACTATAACATGCCATAATCTCATGAAGAATATCAGTATCTAAAGCACAGTACAATAAATCCAAGGCATGTGAATTAATCATGTTAAAATCATTTTCATTTATTTGTCCACATCTTCCTTTAGCAGTCACAAGCCAGACCCTCCAGTCCATAGATTTTAAAAATATGGTCATTCTAATTTTCCAGGTGGTGTAATCGACACCAAAAAATAATGGAGGACTAGTATGTGACTGTCCCTCTCCGAATGGAGATATACCAATTTGAGCCATTACAATCGTTTTTCAAAAAAACATTTAAGTCTAGTGCAACGAGGCTCTGATACCACTTGTTAGAATTGGTGTATTCCCAAGAAGGGGGGATGAATTGGAAATTTTAAACTTTTCTCCTAGGTTAAGTTCGAAGTCAATATGATTTGGTAACCTAGGGTCTTTCTACACAATTCCAAATGTGCTAATAAATGAAATACTTGGAATTTAAATCATGCACATCATTCATACCATAACATATACGTGCGGTAAATATAAAGTGCTGAAATGTAAACGGACTCACGATATATTATCGGGGTTCGGCCAACTGTGCCTACATCCCCGCCTCTAGCTCGCAAGCCCGAGGATTCAACTAATAGCTCACTTGAGGGTGGAGCGGCACCGATTATAACCAGGTCAAATTAACACAGGGTTGACCTCAACCTTAACCAGGTCAATTAGCGGAGCTGACCTCAACCTACACGCCTTAATAGGACGATGCACCTAACTTTCCTAATCGGGTCTAAGCCAATCCAAGACTATTTAGGGCTAATCTCCCTCTTCAAACCCGTACTTGGAAATACAACAGATGTGTATTACAATCAAATGGTACAGTGATTGTGCTTTCGTGTAAAGCAGATATGTACCCAAATACCCGCAATAACATACACCACAATATAATTTAATATGTAAGCTCAGTATGGTCCAATATTTCAACTCTCAAATATATATATATATATATATATATATTTTACTATCAGTGTAATGAGTGCATGAGAGTATCAATCAAGCAATCTTTGTATCACAAGATATTCAGGTAGGATGTTCACACAAAAATGCTAGCCAAACAATATACATGTATATTTCAATGAGCAGGTTTTCTCAATCGTATGATGCTCTAGTAATGTATATGTTTGGTTAGCAAAAGGATATTCAATCTTTGTATTTAGCAAAGGATATATGAGTTAACAAATATAGCAACAAAGATTTTATCACATAAACAAATATCTCTTCAAATATTTTTCAAGATAAAAACACAATAGATATTTGAAAATGTTTTTGCAAACAAAATACAAATACAAACTTCTCAAGATATTGCAATGAATATGCAATACTCAGAAGTTTATACAAGTCTTCTTAGGAGAGACTTATTAACAAAGTCCCCTAAGAATACTTAGATTTAGCTCTCAAGAAAATTATATCAAACAAGAAGAGCAAGGAGAGCAAACCTATATGCGCAACCACACTTAAAAGCACTTACAAAGATTTTTTGAAGTAAGATCTGGTAAGAATAAGTGTTGGAGGCTCAAAGACGAGTATTATGGATTTTGGGATTTCCAGAGGATTTCACCCTAATCAAATATGCTAATCTTGCCCTAATTTTCAAAAATGATCTCATATATATAGACATGGGAGGAAATATGACCGTTGGGAACCTATTGGGTATTATTAAGAAATTTTAATGACTTTTAGAACATTTTAACCCTGTTTAAAAAATATTTAATCGCAATAAAAATCAAGGCAACCCGAGAGGTCTGGTCGACCAGAACTGTTTCGGTCGACCAGGTCTCTTATGGTTCGGTCGACTAGGAAGATTTTGAACTAAAGGATCGGTTGACCAGGAGTGGGCGATTTCTCAATTTTTCGTGGTTCGATCGACTAGGCCATTCTGAACTGGCTGGTTCGATCGACCAGACAGCTGGAATTTCTCCCGAGGACCCTCGGTCGACCAGGTAGTTGGAGTACAAAAAGGGATCGGTCGACCAGATGGTCAAACTTTTGACCCAGGGAGGTTTCGGTCGACCAGGGCTTTTTGAACTACCTAGTTCAGTTAACCAGGGCCTTGGTCAATCGGTTGACTCAGGGAGGTTTCGGTTGACCAGGCCAAAATGAACTGAGTTAGCTGGTCGACCGAAAGTGCACCAAGTGTGCATTTCGGTCCCGTTTTGAAACATAAAAACCCTATTCAAGTTCCTAATATATACAAGTGCAAAGATGAGTGTCCTAAGGTCACTTGGGATCTAATTATGAAGACACCGAAAAAGTCCGATGTCGGTCGACCGAAAACCCTAAGGTCTTTCTAGATGCTTTTTAGTTATTCTTGGTTTGAGCTTACGTATTAGATCATGCAGGTGATGCATGCAATTATTACAAACCAGAGAACCTATTTACTATTACAGGCCCTTTGAATAAATTTGAAATACAATACAACAGAAATTGGGTCTTCAATATTTGATCTTCCCTTTATGCATTATGATCTGTCACTTAGAATTCCTGCACATAAATTAGATAGTCATTCAATACATGAGTATTTGTCATAATCAAAATAGGGATATGACCTATAAGGTCAACAATCTCCCCCTTTTTGATGATGACAAATACCTGCCTAGTTCTCCCCCTTTTGGCAACAGCAAAAAGGCCTAAATAAATTGTTAAGTATATGTAGGCAAATAAGAGGTAATGACCTGATTGAGTTCAAATTTTCAATTATCCACAACAATTAACTTAAACAGTCCATTTCGGTCCATCAATCAAGTATAAATTTCAATATCATCATGAAATGGACAAAGGTAGTGGCCATCACAAATCATAATCAATACTCATTAAGTCCAATATGATTATGCTATAGATATAAGAAATATGCACACAAGCAATAATCAACCCTCACAAAGTCTAAGGCAAGAAAACATGACAACAATGATATCAGTTGCTAAGACTTGTAAATTTCACTTAAGAGCTCCCCCTAAATTTATACAAACTATGAAATGTCTAGGAAGCATCTACTTATACTTACATTAATTATGAGAGTTTATTAAGTTTCTAACACAGTATAAGTTATGGAACAAATCAGACTCAAAAAAAAAATAAAACCAATTGATAGTATAAGTCCACGAAGCTTGGTGAGTTATAATTCTCTTCTCAAGGATGGGGCTTAAACTCACCGATATAGTCTCAGGCATACACAAGTGCGTTGATGCTCAAGAATGAATTCCATTTAAGTACATCCATCATATGTTCATTCTTTTAGATATTACTTAGCATGCAAGAGATTTTAGGCATTAAGTTCTTACTAATTTACCTAAGATTGGGACTTAAACTCCCATGTATATTTGCATGCACGCTTACTTGAATTAAGCTCAAGGATGATGTTCTCTTAAGTGCATTTCTTATATACTCAACCTACCAAATAAATTCAGCATGCAACAAATATTAATCATTCAGCGCATATGCATGACATATTGCATTTCATTTTAAAAGCACGATAGTCAATTAAGACTATACTCAAAGCTATGCAATTTTGAAATACATGTATGCATATAATAACACTAAGGCAAGAGGAAAAAGAGTTTGTTTTGAAATTTGATCTTGTCAAAAGTTAATGTAGATAAATATATGTACGTACATAATTATAATATACATCCCCTTTTCAATGTTTGCAAAATGGTGTTGGGGGTTGTTTGCAGAAAAAGAAACTTTAATTTAAGCCTTATGCAAGCAGTATTTTTCTGGTGAATATTTAAGCATAAAACATTTCATAAACAGAAAACTACAACCATATGAAATTTGAAGATATATTCGAAGATAAAAATAAAATCATATGGCAAAACAAATGATTGTGGTAGAAACAACATATTTCAAATTATGATTTTCAGTAAGAGCTTTACATTTGAACACATGCCACAATGAATTCGTTAAAGACCTAAGCTAAACATATGGGAAGGAAAAACAGGATAGGAATTTATGTCTTAGATGCTCCCCCTTTCAATTTGAGTGCGTGCTTAGATTCTTTAACTACTTATACTAACTAAAGATTAATTTCATTATGCTTAGTAGTATAAGTCATTAATCTAAATCTTTAAAATCAACTATACTGAGTGTTTGTCAATTGCATTTGTCACTTGATTAGTACAGTTGTCCTTATAGATCATAGATGCATCAGAGAGAATATATTGAAGCATACAATAATGTTTCTGACCCAAAAACACTCCATATCAAATTGTAAAACTTTAAGCATTGGATATAATGTTTAGGGTATTCTCAAGAGCCTCGATATTCAATTAAACGAAAGTGATGCATATAAGTCATTTATGTTCTTCCTATAGGGATGGATCTGAGCCTTTCTAAATGGTTGATGATTATGCCAGGATGAAGCTTGATTTTTATTTAATTTTCATTCATCATTTCAAAAATATTTCATCATTTATTATTTCATAATCATCAATGTACAAGGTTTTGGTTTGGGAAAATTCCACTAGAAATTACGGCAGCACGCCATCTATAAATCGGACATTTTCCCACAAAACCTATACCTGATACGTTCAAATACGCAATATATAATTCAGTTCAAGGCACACGAGAACCTATATCTTCTACTAGCATGCAATACACAACATACTACATCAGCCATGTAGTTGGTGTTTCACACAAGCATGCAAGTAAATAAGTTTCTTCAATAGCCTTACAGATGGCGTTCCATGCAATCCAGTATTATCAGATAATATATTCAATAATAGTTCACAATACTAGATAATCACAAGTCACTATCCATTAAGATATAGTATGAACAACAAACAACGATGGATAGTTATGAGTTTGGTGTTGTGCTGCTTTTCATGAAGGCATATGGAAATACAATAATGAGAGCAGTCAAAAGAGTCATGAAGTTTTGAAAGGAAATGCTCTGTTAGAAAAGGTGTATTCCCAAGAGGGGGGGGGAGTGAATTAGAATTTAAAACTTTTTCTCCTAGGTTGCTTTATCCAACAACAGCATATACACAACCTAGGGTCAGTCTATGCAATTTCCAAATGTGCCGATAAATATAATATATGGAAATTCAAATCAAGCGCATCATTCACATAATAACATACATGTGCGGTAAATATAAAGTGCGAAAATGTAAACAAACACACGATATGTTATCGGGGTTCGGCCAACTGTGCCTACGTCCCCGCCTTTAGCTCGCAAGCCAAAGGATTCCACTAAGGGCTCACTTAAGGGTGGAGCGACACTATTTACAACTAGGTCAAATTAACACAGGGCTGACCTCAACCTACACCAGGTCAATTAGCGGGGTTGACCTCAACCTACACGCCTTAATAGGACGATGCACCTAGCTTTCCTAACCGGGTCTAAGCCAATCCGGGACTATTCCAGGGCTAGTCTCCCTCTTCAGGCCCGTGCCTGGATATACAACTAATGTGTATATAAACAGATGGTACAGTTATTGTGCTTTCGTGTAAAGCAGATATGTACCTAAATACACGCAATAACATACACCACAATATGATTCAATATGTAAGCTCGATGTGGTCTAAATGGTTCAACTTTCAAAGGTATTTTCTATATGTGTAATGAGTACGTGAGAGTGGCAAACAAGCAATCTTTGTATCACACGATATTCAACAAATAAGTTCACACAAAGATGTCAAGTTTCCAGTATTTCAAACAGCAAGATAACTCAAGCATGAAAGTATTAAATGATGTATATGCTTGGTTTGTAATTATGTGTAATCTTTGTATTCAGCAAATAATATATGAGTGAATGAATATTGCTACAAAGACCACTATCAAACAAACAATTATCTCTTCAAATGTTCAATATAAAGCACACTAGATATTTGAAGATGATTTTGGATTTGGCAAACAAAATACTATACAATCTTCTCAGGATATTACAATGAAGGTGCAAGCTAGGAAGATCAAACAAAGTTTTCTTAGGATAGACTTATCAACAAAGTCCCCGAAGAATCCTTAGGTTTTGCTCTCAAATAAAATTATGTCAAGCAAATAAAACAAGGAGAGCAAACCTTACCAAACACACACTCAACCCACTTACAAATGATGTAGATGGTAATAGAAGGTAAGCTTGAGTGAATGAGGCCCAAAAATGAGTAGTATAGGGTTTTTATTTTTCAGAGAATTTTTCCCTAATCAAAGTGACTAATCACCCTTAATTTTCTCAAATGAACTCATATATATAGACATGGGAGAAAATATGACCGTTGGGGACCTATTGGGTATTATTAAGAAAGTTTAATGATGTTTAAAGCATTTTAACCCTGTTGAAAAATATTAACTGCGGTAATAAAATCAGGGCAACCCGAGAGGTCCGATCGACCAGAAATGTCTCGGTTGACCAGGACTCAAGTGGTACGGTCGACCAGGGGTATTTTGAACTAAGTGGTTAGTCGACCGGGGCAAGGCGATTTTCTAAATTTCTGAGGTTCGGTCGACCAAGACAATTTGAACTGGCTGGTTCGGTCGACTAGACCGCTGGGAATTCTCCCGAGGACCCTCTGGTCGACCAAGTAGTTGGAGTACAAAAGTGGTCAGTCGACTAGGAGGTCAAAATGTTGACACCCAGGTGGTTCGATCGATAGAGGTCAAATGAACTGTAAGGGCTCGGTCAACCAAGGCCTTGGTCAACAGTTGACCCGAACCGGTTTCGGTCGACCAGGCCAAAATGTACTAGCTTGGCTAGTCGACCGAAAGTGCATCATGTGTGTATTTCGGTCCTATTTTGAAACAAACAAGCCCTATTCAAGTGTCTAACAATCATATGTGTACATGTGTGTCTTAGGGTCACTTAGGTCCAAAATAGAGACACCGAAAAAGTTCGGTGTCAGTTGACCGAAGTGTACACCCTAAGGTCTTTCTAAGGTCCTTTCTTATTCATGGTTTGTTTGAGCTTATGTAATAAATCATACATGTGATGTGTGTGAGCTTATTACAAACCAAGTACCTACTTACTATTACAGACCAATTAAATATATTACAATATGGAATAAAAACTTTGGTCTTCGGGCTTTACTTGACTTTGTGCACATCTTTATTTTAACATTCTTGGTTCCTGCACAAAAACTCAAACACTCATTAGATACAATGAGTATTTGTCATAATCAAAACCGGACATGACCAATAAGGTCAACATGCTCCCCCTAAGTTATGTACTTAACTCATTTAATGTCTTTTCTTAATTATCTACTTTCTTTAGCCAAGGTTATTAAGATTTTCAATGAATTTAGACTTGACATTTTGATTATAGGCTTAGTGGACCAAAAAGTCACAATGACTATTTTTTCTATGAGCTAAGCCTATCTTACCTCTTTTCTTATGAATCTCAATATGTGAAAGGCCTAAGTTTAAATGGCTTTCAATTTAAACTGCATGTGCATAGGTTTACTAAATTTTGATACAATCATCTAGATTGAGACCTAGGCAACCAATTTAGCCATTCAAATTAATTTATAAGGATGAAGCTCTAGTGAATTTTATTTTATTTTTTGAGAACTTTTGAAGGGATGATAAATAAATACTCTTTGTAAATTTAAATCACTAATGGGTAAAGAAGAGTATTTAGGATGAGTAGACATTTTCAAAAATATTTTCGTGCTTAGCAATCATGTCCATGCTTGGGCAAAGAGCATATAGTATTTGTGAATGTTGTGAACAATGCTCTTTGGTGATTGGAAAGTATCATTTAGACATTATAATAATTTAGAATAAGGATACAAACCAAAAAAAAGATGAATCTATACCTGATATGATCGTCGTTTGGTACAGATTTCCTATGGAGGAACTAAACCAAAATTAAAGGGTTTACAATTTAAGCTCAAAGGGACCAATCCTCTAGCGGGTGCCGCTAATTTGGTTATAGCTATAAGAAGCACTCAATATATATTACCATTTATGATCAATAGTGCTTTAAGCCTAGAGTGATGACTTGATTTTGATTTAGGCTTTTCATATTTAAAATTGAGTTTAGGGTATAGTAATATATGACATAAGATGGAACCCTAACACTCAATTTTGTGCAATGGACAACAGTATGCTTAAACTTGTGATTTTCATGTTAGCATGGGTTAAGCATTTTGAATTAAATACCAGGCATAGAAGTATTGTCCATTAGGAAGTGGATGTGTATACAAAGCTTCTACATTTTACACCTAAGCTACTTCCCAAACGTACAGTCATCATAACCCCCTAAACCTAAGCCTAGGAACTAAGGAAATATTAAATAATTAAATAGTATTAATTTAAATCCATTTTTCCTTAGGACCTACGGGGTTTGCTTTCATGACAACCCACTTCATTTCTTTACTCAAGCCTTTGGCACTTCTAAATAGACAATTAAACCACGCGTGCCCCTTTACTTCATGAAATAAGCATGTTTTGTATGTACGTGAAAAATTATGCTTATTTAAATTCTTTTTGCTTGATGAGGAAAGACTATGGGATATATTAATTAAGGTTGAACCCTTCTTGAAAATATTTTTATTTTTAATTCTTAAGGGTTTATTATGATTATTCCTCTCGTTTTTAGTTTTGAAAGCAGTTTTAAAATAATCATCTATTTCTTCATCTAAGAATGTAATTTTCAATATTTTCTTAATCTTTTTCTTTTCAAGAATAACATGATAATTTTCTAACCCCTTTAATTGTTTTGCTATTCTTTTGTTCTCATTTTTCAAAATTATTTTATGCTTAGATGCTCTAACTAGAAACTTATGCATTTTCAATAAAGTCTTTTCTAGTTTTTCATACGACAACATACTTTTAATATTCAATTCAGCACATGATTCAACACACAATATAATACAAGAGTTATAATATGAATCAGTGCATGAATTTTCAACCAAAACATCATATGAGCTATCAGATGATTCATCACGAGATTTTTCACAATAAACATTGCATGAATCATTCACAGTATTTTCAATAGATGATTTAGTATATGATACATCACAACATTCATCCCAAGAATCATTAAACGAGCAAGAGTGAGAACCATATACCTCCTCATTGATTTTTAGCTCATGATTTGCCTCCTTTTGATCATTTGAGCTTGGAGCATTCAGAGGAGTTACGATCTCCTTCTCTTGGGATTCTCCATATTTCTTTTCAAGTTTATCCCAAATTTCTTGTGCGCTATAACATGCCATAATCTCATGAAGAATATCAATATCTAAAGCACAATACAATAAATCCAAGGCATGTGAATTAATCATGTTAAAATCATTTTCATTTATTTATCCACATCTTCCTTTAGCAGTCACAAGCTAGACCCTCCAGTCCATAGATTTTAAAAATATGGTCATTCTAATTTTCCAGGTGATGTAATCGACACCACAAAATAATGGAGGACTAGTATGTGACTGTCCCTCTCCGAATGGGGATATACCAATTTGAGCCATTGCAACCTTTTTGCAAAAACATTTAAGTCTAGTGCAACGAGGCTCTGATACCAATTGTTGGAATTGGTGTATTCCTAAGAGGGGGGGTGAATTGGAAATTTTAAACTTTTCTCCTAGGTTAAGTCCGAAGTCAATATGATTTGACAACCTAGGGTCTTTCTACACAATACCAAATGTGCTGATAAATGAAATACGTGGAATTTAAATCATGCACATCATTCATACCATAACATATACGTGCGGTAAATATAAAGTGCTGAAATGTAAATGGACACACGATATGTTATCGGGGTTTGGCCAACTGTGCCTACGTCCCGGCCTCTAGCTCACAAGCCCGAGGATCCCACTAATAGATCACTTGAGGGTGGAGTGGCACCGATTACAACCAATTTAAATTAACACAGGGCTGACCTCAACCTTAACTAGGTCAATTAGCAGGGCTGACCTTAACCTACACGCCTTAAAAAGACGACGCACCTAGCTTTTCTAACCGGGTCTAAGCCAATATGGGACTATTCCAGGGCTAGTCTCCCTCTTCAAGCCCGTGCCTGGAAATACAACAGATGTGTATTACAATCAAATGGTACAGTGATTGTACTTTCGTGTAAAGCAGATATGTACCTAAATACGCGCAATAACATACACCACAATATAATTTAATATGTAAGCTCAGTATGGTCTAATATTTCAACTCTCAAATATATATATATATATATATATATATATATATTTTACTGTCAGTGTAATGAGTGCGTGAGAGTATCAATCAAGCAATCTTTCTATCACAAGATATTCAGGTAGGATGTTCACACAAAAATGCTAGCCAAACAATATATATGTATATTTTAATGAGTGGGTTTTCTCAATCGTATGATGCTCTAGTAATATATATGTTTGGTTTGCAAAAGGATATTCAATCTTTGCATTCAGTAAAGGATATATGAGTTAACAAATATTGCAACAAAGATTTTATCACATAAACAAATATCTCTTCAAATATTTTTCAAGATAAAAACACAATAGATATTTGAGAATATTTTTGCAACCAAAATACAAATACAAACTTCTCGAGATATTATAATGAATATGCAATACTCAGAAGTTTTATACAAGTCTTCTTAGGAAAGACTTATTAACAAAGTCCCCTAAGAATACTTAAGTTTAGCTCTCAAGAAAATTATATCAAATAAGAAGAGCAAGGAGAGCAAACCTATATGCACAACCACACTTAAAAGCACTTACAAAGACTTTTTGAAGTAAGATCTGGTAAGAATAAGTGTTAGAGGCTCAAAGATGAGTATTATGGATTTTGGGATTTTCAGAGGATTTCACCCTAATCAAATATGCTAATCTTGCCCTAATTTTCAAAAATGATCTCATATATATAGACATGGGAGGAAATATGACCGTTGGGACCTATTGGGTATTATTAAGAAAGTTAATGACTTTTAAAACATTTTAACCCTGTTTGAAAAATATTTAATAGCGGTAAAAATCAGGGCAACCCGAGAGGTCCAGTCAACCAGAACTGTTTCGCTCGACCAGGTCTCATATGGTTTGGTCGACCAGGGAGATTTTGAACTAAAGGCTCGGTCGACCAGGAGAGGGCGATTTCTCAATTTTTCGAGGTTCAGTCGATCAAGCCATTCTGAACTGGCTGGTTCGGTTGACCAGACCACTGGGATTTCTCCCGAGGACCCTCGGTCGACTAGGTAGTTAGGGTACAAAAAAGGGTCGGTCGACCAGATGGTCAAACTTTTGACCCAGGGAAGTTTCGGTCGACCAAGGCTTTTTGAACTACTTGGTTCGGTCAACTAGGGCCTTGGTCAATCAGTTGACTCAAGGAGGTTTTGGTCGACTAGGCCAAAATGAACTAAGTTGGCTGGTCGACCGAAAGTGCACCAAGTGTGCATTTCGGTCCCATTTTAAAACATAAAAACCTTATTCAAGTGCCTAATATATACAAGTGCAAAGATGAGTGTCCTAAGGTCACTTGGGGTCTAATTTTGAAGACACCGAATGTAACGTCCCTCAATTTATAAACATAAAATATCACATAATAAATGAAATGGTCAACCCGAACCCTTGGGTAGCAGGGACATCTATCAAACATAGCAAAAATGCCAGCAGTAGTAAACATAAAAATCCATACATCCATCCATAAAACATAATACTAGAGCTTTCTATTAACATCAATATACTGTTCATATGTACAATCTCCAAAAAGTCAAAATAACACTAGGACTATGCAACAAAAATCTCCTAGTCCTAGCTCAGGGCTTACCCTTCTAGTAGGGAAGCACCAATCACTCAACGGCGGCCCTGTCCCGCCGGTCTCTCTAAGTTTCCTGAAAAATATATTAATGTTAGGGGTGAGACACTTCTCAGTAAGGGAAAGTAAATTAAATATAGTTGTGTGGCAACATGAATATTTAAAGTGCTTATACATATACAGTACATTTCATAACTCTAGAAATAATCATAATTTCATGTTGGATAATCATGTATTTTCATATTTGTTAATAAATCATAACATACATAACATCTGTTATAACTCGTAATACTAAAAA
Source organism: Malania oleifera (assembly GCF_029873635.1). Lineage (NCBI taxonomy): Eukaryota > Viridiplantae > Streptophyta > Magnoliopsida > Santalales > Ximeniaceae > Malania > Malania oleifera. The sequence continues at coordinate 140,244,097 of NC_080418.1, forward strand.
CAAACCCAAGATGAATAGCTAACTAATGTCATGTATTACCCCTCATGACGGGTTGTGCAGCCCGAAGGTGGGACCCGACAATAGCTGGCCGACCACTGCCGAATCAAATATGTCTATAAGTACGATGGGCTCTCCACACCCTGGTTCGGACTTCCAGGTGGACGTCCATACTTTACTGAAAGCCACATCGACTATCCATCTCCCATCCTCTCGTGGAATAGTTAGCACTAATACGGCCTCGTGCCAAATCTGATCTACCTATAGCTACGGTACCGAGCTCCTGGTCTGAACTAAACTAACATCCTGGTTGTGATAACATATAATACATGATTATACATAATATCATTATGGCCTTGTGTCGAAAACATAGATACGGCCTCGTGCCAAAATCATACGTATGGCCTAGTGCCAAAATCATAGTAATTATGGCCTCGCGCCAATAATCATAAATACGGCCTCGTGCCAATAGCATAAATACATGGCCTCGTGCCAAAATCATATAAATACAGCCTCGTTCCGATAACATAAATATGGCCTTGCGCCAAATACATTTCAGGTATTTACATTTGAAAATAACTCATTTATCATATATTCATCAATTCAATATAACATAACCCCTCTTTCCAAAATACCTGAAATTATATTTTACTTGTAAAAGCATTCATATCATATCTCATTTTACGCAAAATAATATTCATGCCACACATGCTCAAGTCATACTTCATATTTTAAAATCATAATTTTCTAACATCTTATACATACATATACTTTTTAAACATCATAGCAGTATTTTCCCAATTGTACATTTCATTCATAATAAACGAATATATCATATGTTTTTCTGAAAATAAATCTACTCATAATCAATAATAGTTTGCATGGAAAAGAACTACTTTAGTTTACTCCCTTACCTTACTACTGAGAAAGCCCCTCAAATTACCTAGCCTGAGCCCCGTATAATTTCCTACTTAACACCCTGAAACTCAAAATTTCCAGTACTAAATATCAGTATTTTCATGCGTACGTCAATTTCTATAACTATCATAAAGTCTAAATTGGCAAAAAAAAGTCTTACCTCAACTCAGGGATGATTTTCAACTCCGTTTTCCCGACGATCCGCTCCGGTAAACTTGCAGGGAACTTCGCCAGGAGCGTCATGGTAGCCTCAGATCCTCAATCCGGCGTAAAACCAACCCAAAATCAAAGAGAGAGAGTGAGAGAGCCGAAGGGGAGAGAGGGGAGAGAGAGGAGAGAGAGAGAGAGGCTTCTTAAAAATGATATTTTCCCCGGATTTTCATACTTATAAAACAGCGAGATTCGTCGATGAGCCTGTCCTTCGTCGATGAGTCCTTCAAAAATTTCATTGACGAGACCCTATATTCGTTGATGAAATTCAAGCTGCCTTAGAACCCCTCTCGGTTTTTTCTCGTCAACGAAGCCCTGTGTTCGTCGACGAAATCCTGCTGAACCCCTATTTTAGCCCTTCCAAAATTCAATGTCGTCGACGAACGCTTCGACGGCTTCCTTCTATTTCCAGTCTCCATTTCCCTATCTTTATTATTTAAATATCATTCTAAATTCGGGTCGTTACACCAAAAAAGTCTGGCGTCAGTCAACCAAAAACCCTAAGGTCTTTCTAGATGCTTTTTAGCTATTCTTGGTTTGAGCTTACGTATTAGATCATGCAGGTGATGCATGTAATTATTACAAACCAGAGAACCTATTTACTATTACAGATCCTTTGAATAAATATGAAATACAATACAACAGAAATTGGGTCTTCAATCTTTGATCTTCTCTTTGTGCATTATGATCTGTCACTTAGAATTCCTGCACATAAACTAGATAGCCATTCAATACATGAGTATTTTTCATAATCAAAACAGGGATATGACCTATAAGGTCAACAAAAAGGACTACATTCATGCATTGGCACGAAAAGGAAGATGGGTGGTAGGGTGCCAATTTGGGCTATTTAACTGGTCTGTGAATTTTGATGTCAACAAGGAGCCATTGATCGCAGCTCAGTGGATTTTCTTACTAGGTTTGCATTTACATTTATATAGAATGGACTGTTTACAAAGTTTGGCCACTAGATTTGGTAGATTTTTGGGGACGGATAATCCACATTATATAGAACACGAGCCAGTAGTGTAAGATTATGTGTTGAAGTGGATTTGCAGAAGGGTCCTGTGGAGGGTTTTCCGTTGGTGGTAGGACAAAAGCAGAATTGGCAAAGGGTAATATATGAGAAGAGGGGTTTTTATTGTAATAAATGTTGTAGGCAGGGTCACACTGATGTAGTATGCCGGTTTGGAGTTAAATCTAAGGATAAAAAGAAGGTAGGTATAAGGAAAGAGGGAGATGGGATGGTTTGGAAAGAAGTGGGTAGAAAATAAAATATGATAGTTGAAGTGGAAGGTCCTATTTTCCATATTCAAGATCAAAGGGTGAAGGAGAAGAAATATGGATACGTGAGTGGTCCTTCGAATGTGATTGAGAAAAATAAAGAAGTTGTAAATGAGGTTAATAATGCAGGTACTCAATAAGTGGATGAAGTTAATTTGGTAGAGAAGAATAGTGGAAAGAAAGCCGAACGTTGTCAAGATCATAAGTCAGGGGTGGTAGGGGTATAGGTAGAACTGGGAAGTTGTTCTAGGACTATCCATGAAATCAGAGTTGTTTATGAAGGGGGGAGGGGAAAAGTTGAAAAGGATAAGGATGGAAGGTGTTTTTGGCGGAGGAGGTGGATGAGAGAGAAGGGGATGTGGAGGGTGTGGTGTGTAGGGATAATTATGATGTGTTATCTAAGGGAGATATGGAGGTTTGCATTGATACTCAAAAAGAATATTACTCTGATCCAGGTAATGTGACAGCGGGTGGAACGGAAGGAAGAAATAAAGATGATGGGCAAGTGAGAAAGTCTAAGAGGGCTAAGGCAGTGCCTCAAAAATTGAACTTATGATTGAGAAAGTTATGTTTTGAAATATTAGAGGGTTGGGCACGTTGAAGAGAAGATTGAAACAAATTGTGAAAGATCAGAAAGTTTCAAACCTTTTCAAGATATAGAAAAGATACAAAGGTGGGCGGTATATTTTCAATTTACTAACTTTTGTTCTAATGTAGAGGAAGGTGGGAAGATTTGGCTGTTCTGGAAAGATGATGCTCAAGTGGATTGGGTGGGTACTTAAAATCAATATTTGAAAGTTTTGTTAACAGAGGATAGAGGCTCTCTATTTTTTACTTTTGTATATGCTAAATGTTATCATATTGAGAGAAGAGAATTATGGGAACAGCTTCAGGGGATGTCGAGTTTTGATGTGGCTTGGCTTGTTATATGAGATTTTAATGTAATTCAGTCAGATGAGGAAAGGGTGGGAGGTCGACCTCACTTGGGTTCATCTATGGTTGAATTCAATGGTTGTATTAATAGATGTGAATTATTGTACCTTAGATTTGAAGGAAGTCAATTTTCATGGTGTAACGGCCAGCAAGGATTGACGAGAAGTTGGGTGAAACTTGATAGGGGGCTGATTAATAATATTTTTTCTGTAAAATACGGTGAAGTTAAGATATCTTTGTTGAAAAGAAATACTTCAGATCATGCTCCAATCATATTATAGCTGTGAGCGAGTATGGAGAGGTATGGGCCAGCGCCTTTTAGATATCAGAATATGTGGACATCTAATAGGGATTTTTTGAAAATGGTTGAATCATCTTGGAGAGAATACATTGTGGCGGATTCATGATTGTGTAAATTGTCGGATAAATTGAAAAGGCTAGAAAAAAGGCTTGGGGTGTGGAATAAACAGACTTTCGGTTGTGTTGGTGGTATTATTCAAGAGTTGGAGGAAAGGGTGGAAAAATTTGAGAATTTACTGTAGACAGAGTACTCAGAATTAGTTGAAGAAGAGTTCCTTGTTTCTAAGACTGAATTGGAGGTATGATATAGAAGGGAAGAGGCTAGGTTGGCGCAGCAAGCAAAGATGAAATGGTTGACTGATGGTGATCAAAATTCAAAGTTTTTCCATGCGGTGATGATGTAAAGAAGGTGCAACTCTTGTGTGAACTCAATGGTGCTTCCTGATGGTTCGGTGTTGGAAAATATGCAGATGGTCCGTAATGAGGTTGTGAATTATTTTAAGCAATTCTTGAGGGAGGATAGTTCAGTGCAAAGGTCAAATCTAGATGGTATTATCCATTCAGTGGTTTCTGAGGATTCTATATGACAGCTGAAGGAAGAATCGACTGAGGAGGAGGTTTATGTAGCTATTTCTTCTATTTCTGTGAATAGTAGCCCGGGACCGGATGGGTTTGGTTCTTCTTTCTATATTACCTGCTGGAAGATTATTAAAAAAGATGTGATGGATGCGGTAAGAGAGTTCTTCAAAGGTGATATGTTGCCTCGGTATTTTTGTTCCTCTTACATAGTGCTTCTTCCAAAAGTAAAGGATCCTCAGTTTTTGATAAATTTCGGCCGATAAGCCTTTGTAACGTAATCTATAAAATTTTCTCCAAAATCCTTGTTGGTAAGCTTTCATTGGTGATGAGTGATTTAATATCTTTTGAACAAGGTGCTTTTGTGAAAGAGAGGAGTATTTTTGAAAATATAACGCTTGCTCACGAGATGACAAAATTATTACATAGGCAGGTGAGAGGAGGTAATAAAATGCTAAAGCTTGATATGAGCAAAGCGTATGATCGAGTAGAGTGGCAGGTGGTAGATCAGATTTTATATGCTTTTCGTTTTTTAGATTGGTTTTGTAAGTTGATTCAGAATTGTATTTTTACTCCATGGTTTTCAGTTATGATGCATGACACTTATAGGGGTTTTTTCAAGTCAAAAAGGGGCTTGAGGCAAGGGGATCCGTTTTCGCTGTATATTTTCATCATCAATCCAAAAAAAATTGACTAAGAAGTAGATTTTACCGTTTGCGCATCTGAGTGGTGCACCTATTATTTCGCATTTAATGTACGCGGATGATGTTATTATATTTGCTAATGCTGGAAAAAAAAAATCTGTTAGACAGTTAATGGAGGTTATTAAGGAGTATGAAAACTTGACTGGCCAAAGGGTGAATAAAGATAAATTAGCTATTTTTTTCTCAAAGAAGTTGGGTGTTCAGAGGAAGGGAGAAATTCTTCAAGAGACTAGTTTTATTGAAGGTAAGTTTCCTTTTACGTATTTGGGTGTGTCAATAGTGGATGGTAAATTGAAGGACTGTCATTTTGACCCTTTAATTTTAAAAAATCAGTAAGAGAGTTAAGAGCTGGAAAAGTAGACTGTTGTCTCAAGGAGGTCGTCTAGTTTTGTTGAGACATGTGCTTTCGAGCATGTCATTGCAACTGTTAGTTGTTCTAAATGTCCCGAAATTAGTGATAAAAAAGATAAAAGGTATGTTGCTTCTTTTTTTTAGGGATTTAAGGATGGAAAAGAAAAAATGAAATGGAGGGCTTGAAAGAAATTGTGTGTTCCTATGGAGGAGGAGGCATAGGAGTAAGGGACATTTCGGAAGTGCAACGGTATTTGTTCATGAAGTTTGGTTGAGAGTTATTAACACAAAATTATTTATGGGTTAGATTTTTTAAAGCTAAATATGTGAAAGGAGGACATATTGCTCTTTGCAGGGTATGTCTGAGCTATTAAATAAATCTAAGTGGAAGGTTAGGGAAGAAGATGTAAAATTGTGGTATGATAAGTTTTGGATTCAAGACCTTTATTTTCTGAACGTCCAGATGGTGCACATTCACATAATAGATTAAAAGATTTAGTTATCAATAATGCGTGGGATGCGAAAAAGTTGCAAAGGATTCTAGGATTTAATAAAGTGGAAAAAGTGATGGAAAAAGTTGGAAAACTTAGAAACTCTTCGGACATACTGCTATGGCTCCTGGAAAAGGATTGTTGACTTTTTGAATCTGATCCCTATTTTGATGCTGACAAAGCACATGTTTCTTATGTGTGTATTTAGCATGTGAACAGGTTCATTAATTTAGCACACACATAAGGCAACAGCGATGGAAGCTTGCATGACTTAAAGACTATACGATCAAGCACATTCCATGAAGTCGGAGGAGCAAAAAGATGAAGAAATTTGTTTTTAATTTGTATATGCATTTATTTTTTATCTTTGGTCTGTAATATTGCATGCATTTGCATGATGTGTTTGAATGCTTAGAATGACCATAGATAGACCCTAGGGACCAGCACATCTCACCAAAAGCTTTTTTCTAAATAGACTAAAATCATACAAAGTTTTTGGAATAGGTTTAGGGTCAAAATCGGGGCTAAAATGAAGTTTATAAAAACTTGGTCAATCGACACTGGATTTTTTCGGTGTCTACAAAAAGGACCTAGAAATGACCTTAGGACACTCACTCATGCATACCCAAACTTAGTCATTTGAAATAGGGTGACTGTGGCTTAAACAAGACCGGAATGAACAAAATGTGCACATTCAGTCGACCAAAATCCTATGTACAAAATGCCCTGGTCGACCGAACGCGGTTCGGGTCAACAAGTTGACCACAGTCCAGTCGACCGAACTAGGTAGTTCATTTTAGCCCGGTCGACCGAACCTAGGTCCAGGTCAACAGTTGACCATGTCCCGGTCGACCGAACTCTTGTAGTTCAAATAGCCCCGGTCGACCGAAACCTCTAAAAGTCAACTTTTTGACCACCTAGTCGATCGAGTCCAAAATGTACTTCAAAACTCTGGTCGATCGAGGGTACTCGAGAGATGCCCCAACAACTTGGTCGATCGAACTTCTCAGTTCAAAATGTCCCGGTCAACCAAACCTCATTGTTTTGAAAAATCGTCTCTTCTGGTCGACCGAACAATTAGTTCATTTTCACCCTGATCGACCGAACCACGCTAATTTGGAAAAATCGCCTTTCCTGGTCGACCGACCCTAAAGTTCAAAATTGGCCCAAACGATCAAGCCATATGAACTTCGATCGACCGAAAGTCTTCTGGTCGACCAATGCTCTCGGGTTGGTCCGAATTTTTACCGCAGTTAACTTTTTAAAATAAGGTTAATTTTAATTAAATGTCATTAAACTTTTTATAAAATGACTTCTGTGTCCCCAATAGTCATATTTCTCACAAACTCTATAAATACCCCCTCATTACTCCAGATTAGTAACTTTGATTAACTCTAAATTTCTCTCTAATCCTTAGTTAATCAAAGTTCCCTCAAAATGCTTTTTATTATTTAAATCACTCTTTTTGGGTCAAATATCTTTTATTCAAATATCTCCAACTCTCTTTCGTGTATTTATTTCAAAATCTTCTTTGAGGAGATTATTTTATTTAGGGCATTTCATTTGCACATATTCTCACTAGGCACCAAATATTTCAAAAACATTTCTGAGAATATTTCCTAGGTGTTCTCGTGGATTATTTCCTTGATTAATATATTTTTGGAGAAGTTATTTATTGCACAAACATTTTATTGAGTTTAACTCCTAGATTCTCCAAATATTTCTAACTTCCTTAAATTTTTGTAGGAGAACATAATACACATTTTTCATACACATTGCATTTGTGCAAAAATCATTGAAAGAGAAAAACCCTAGGTTCTCCTATATTTTCATCGAAATACCTTTTTGGAGAAAATCTTTTATTAGGGTTTAAATATAGTTAAACACCCTTACTCCACTGAGCATTATTTCATATCATTGGAGTGTAGTTTTTTATGAGCTTAGCGTGTACATCTCTGCTTGTATTTCAGAAGCATATTTTTATGTACAAAATGGTTTTATTGTAACGGTTTGGTTCAGCCCGTTAATTGAACCGGAGAGTCTCAGCCCCGCAAGTGAGACCAGTTCGGTTCAACCCGAAATTGAACTGGGGAGTCTCAGCCCCGCAAGTGAGACTAGTTTGGCTCAGCCTAGTAATTAAGCTAGGATTTTCCTCGCCCTTAAGGAAAGGATGTAAAAGGCTTTTGTCACGCCCGATTAAGTGAGCAGGTATAGTGGGATCCTTGGGGGTAAGCCCAAGGCGGGGATGTAGGCTGGTTGGCCGAACTTTAATAACAAATCTGGTGTTGCTCTCTCTATCTTATTTAAATTCCTGCACTTTAATTTCAGCATGTGCATGAATGTTTATTTAATGTCAAAATTACTCCCATGCACACATTTGATTTAAATAAGATACTACACACATGTATGTTTGCTTTTATTGTTAAACTCACTTTACATAAACGTGTTTATGTTGAATGAAATATGAACTGTGGTGAATTGGTGAAACACTTAAATTAGTTGAAAAGTTTTTAAAACCCAATTCACCCCCCCCCCTCTTTTGGGATCACACCAATTCCAACAAGGATGGTTGCTTTAATACAAAGTCCGCATGGATGTTATCATAGTTAGAGCTCCAAAATTTGATTGGGCAAAGTGAGTTTAGAATAAATGGTTACCGAAGAAAATTACTATCTGTATGTGGAATGCTACTTTTGAGTGCTTAAGTGTTGATGAAAAGGTGAGAAGGGTGGGGGTATCACTTGCTTCAGTGTGAAATTGTTGTGAGATGAGGCAACTAGAAGATATGGAGCATGTGTTAAATAAGGGAGACCTTGCTGCTGATGTATGGAGGAAGGTTTCAGTGGAGGTAGGTGTATCTTTCCTTAGGCAACAAAGTTGGAAAGAAAGAGTCCAAATGTGATTTAATAAGGCTTCCAGATACTCTTAATTGGGAACATTGATGGGTTTGATTCATTGTTTAGTGATTTGGAGGTTGTGGAGAAGGAGATGTGCGGCTAGAATGGAGAGAAAATTGAAGAGTAGTACAGATGTGTGGCTGTCCATTAAGTATTGGGTGGGGTGTTGGCCTTGCAAGGTTTAACATCTTATTTTGATGCTAACAAACAAGTAGAACTTAACATATTTGGTTAAGTGATGTTATTTCAGGATTCAATGATGAATGCAAGGTCAAGTGTTCAGAAGAATTCATGAAAGCTTGTATTTCAAAAAAGGATGATTATATGAAAGTTAAAGCATGGATTCAAAAATGGATTTAAAGATAAAGATTGAAGATAAAGAAGAACTCAATGAAAAGCTTGAAGTATCTTAAAGCTTGAAGATGAAAAGACCAAAGCATGGAGACTCAAAGTTTTTAAAATTAACAAAAAGTTTAGAAGTCTTCATGTAAGTGATTTAGTATTTAAATATCTTTTGAAATATTGTTGGAGCTCTTTAAGGGACCAATATGAACTTAAGAAACTCATTTTTAAATCCCTGAAATATTTTATGAAAAATCAAATCATAAGTGTAAAGCTGAAATGGAAAAATCAAAAAGAAAAACCAGTCTTTTGTCTGTCCAGTCGATTGACTTAACCAAGGCAAAATTACCTAGTCGACTGATAGTCAACCGACTAACTCAAAATGAACTGTGTTTTGCCAGCAGACTGACAATTTCTTGAAAAAAATTTTAGGCTACAGAATGGTGCCAGTCGCCTATCCAGCCGACTGACCCTATGATTTTTGAACTACCCAGTCGCCTGTCCAGCCGATTGACTCCATGAATTTTATTTTTTAAAACCGCAACGGAAAAATTTCAAAAATTGGTTTTTCAAAATATTAACGTTGTAAAAAGTTGGGAAACACTCAAAGTCACTTGGGAAATAAGGAAACTAAGCCTAGAATGCATACAAATAGTTCCTTAATCTCAAGATTTCAAAGAGACAAGCAATTACACAACACACTTGTATCAAATCTCTCAACCTCTTTCAAAGCTTTGAATTGCTCAAACTTTTACTGAAGAGAGATCATCTGAATTGCTGTTGAAATACCAACCCAAGGTTCTCGTACTGAATTTTCTCAAAGCACAAAGGAACCCTTGGTGAATTCTACTCTTGAGTTTCAATTCTATTTCTTTGTGGTATTTAAATTATTGAAGTATCTAGAGCTGAAATTGTACTAATCTACTCTGTTTTGGGAGTGCTTTGTACGCAGTATTTTCTTCATATTTTGTGTAGTTTTTGGACGATTCGAGGTGTTCAGATTGTTGGCTAAGCAAAGGGATATTGCTTAGATAGACGAGCTATAGCCTATATAAGGAGTGACCGGACGAAAGGATATCGTTTGGAGAAGGCGGGCTCTAACCTTAACCAAGGAGTGTTGTAAAGGTATTGTTCCGCCTGTTAAAGGAACGAGTTTAGTAAATCCTTTGGTGGTTTGTCAAAGGTGAGGACATAGGCTAGGTATAAGTCGAACCTCGTAAAAATCTCCGTCTCACTTTCTCTTTCCCTATTCTTTATTTTTAGTATATATTTAAATTGCATGAATGGTTTAAATTTGAAAATCATGTAAACTACGTATATTTGGAAATCAAGTAAACCTTAAAGTTTGATTTTGATTTGAGTTGCGCAAACAGAAAGGGAGTACGTTGGTTGAACCATTCTTTGCGGAAACCATATGGGAGTACGTTAGTTGGCTAAACACCCCAAAGATAAATTAACTTAAGAGTTTATTTGAATTTTAAAGTTTGGAAAGACTAATTGGATTTTATATTGAACATCATATTGAAGAAAAAATTTCATGTATACATAGCTTTGTTCAAACTCATATTTACTACAAGGTTGAACACAACATAAAAGCTGAAAGTTACATATGCTAATCTTGAATGCTTCCATCAATCTTATAGTGTTGAAGTGAATTTATATTTGGCAATCAAATTGGTTGTGTTGGTTTGGGAAGTGTGATTAATTGTTTGATTCTTTTTACTTTCAAAATGTGGTTGAAGATTGAATGTTTAATTGTGTTTAATTGTGTTGTTGATTGATTGTTCTTGTTTGATTGATAAAATAAATAAACAAGTCAAAGAATTGATTAAATCACAAAAAAGTTAAGGATTTTAAAAGAACTAAAGAAAAAGTTTTAAAAAGCCAATTCACCCCTCCCCCCTCTTGGGAAGTTATTCCTAATTTTATGGGAGTTTTGAGCAAGAACATGATAGGAATGGATCAGTTAAAGAATGTTAATGTTTGGATAATGCAGAATTTGGAAGTGAGAATTGTGAATAAAAGAAATAAAATTATGCAAGTGTAAGATGGTTAAAACCGAAACAAGGAGGTTGAAACTAAATTTGGATGGGAGCAGCTTAGGGAACTCGAGGCCGGGTGATGGTGGCATCCCTAGAGACCATACATGTTCTTTTATTTTTTATTTTTCAAAATACTTTGATTCTTATTCAAATAATGAAGCTGATTTGAGAACTATAATAGAAGGAATAAAGATTTACAAACATTTGGGTTATAAACACCTCAATTTTAACCAAGCCTTCTTGAAAGGACCTGGTGTAATAAAACTGATCTTAAGTCAAATTAAAGTCCCAATTGTTTTCAAGCTTTAAGCCTTTTTCCAAAACTTAATAGTTAGGAACCCCACCATTTTAAAAAGTGATTAAAGTACTTTTAAGTCAAATCTTGGTGTCATAAAAAATTCTCATTCTCTCAAAATTCATTTAGAGTCCTTTTAATTTAAACATGGAGTTAAAATTTCAAATTTGTTTTGAGGTCAAACTTTAAATGCTCAATTTACGAAATTATTTATTCCCGACCTTTTTAATTAATCAGGAGGGTCATTTGATGTTAAAATCAAAGATTCGTTTTAAGATCATACTTTAGTAACCAAGGTCTTTTAAAAGTCCAATGATAAACAATATCAGGTCAAAATTAAGATTTGTATGTGAAATTATGTACTAGGATGGGTAGGTTTGAAGTACATACACAGGTAAACAATAAACAAAGGAAAATACACAGGAAAAATAAATTGTATACACTGTTGTTGCAAGAAATAAATCCGGGGTACATACATCAGCATACATTCATAAAAATTAAAAAATATAAAATTCAAAAAGGAAAAGTGGACAGGCCCGTGCCCTCCAATCCTTGGTTGCCAACTGAAGAGCATCTTCCAAATCACCTGCACATAGAAAAGCACAAAATTAGTTAGCAACAGGAAATAGAAATGCAAAAGTAAAATGAAATAAAAGAAATCGAGTTCTCTTATCCCAATATGCCACATGTAGGCACCCCAAAATGCCCACCATCCCGGTGCTGCCACCTGGATCACTCCAATTCACCTGTGCCCAGGGGAATAAGAATTGGTTAGCCAAGAAATCCGCAAAATCAGAAAAAGGGAATCACACGTGCGGGAAATTATTCCCTGACATAGGCCGTTGGTGGGGAATTGCTAAGGAAATTGGCACCAAAGGCCACCCCAATGATGGATCCATACCCAGTCAGAGCAGACGGCTACTGCTCCTTCAACATTTACGGCGCCGACTGCTCCTCCATCACCCTTTGCTACTCCACCTACTCTGCTGGACATGTTGACATTAAGCCACCGCCCGTTGAATTTTTGCTCCCCCTTGTATATATATATATATATATATATATATATATATATAAAGTGAGAAGTGAGTGTGGTGAGTTGCAGGGTGCATAAGAGAGTTGAGTGAGAGTTGAGTGATTGTATCCTCCTCCCCTGTATTTTTTCCCAGTACATAGTAATCTCTCGCTCCCGTGGACGTAGGCCGAAATTTGGCCGAACCACGTAACTCTGGTGTCAATATTGGTATGTGTGTGCTTTATTTATTTTTATCCATTAATTACTTGATCTGTAAAACCCCAACAAAGTGGTATCAGAGCGTATTGTTGGAGTAGAATTTCAGATCGGAGAAAATTCCCAGATTTTGAGCCTCTGTCCAATACCTCAAAATTTAATTTTGAGGCTACCAACGAACTCCACTCATCCAGACGAAGCTAACAGTGTCAACCGGAGCTCCAAACAGCATCAGAAGATGTCACACGCGCCTACACGCGCTACCAACGTCCAGGGGACGTTTCCACATGCCAACACGCACCTCCACGCGCCGGCTACTCTTCGGGAAGTAGCGTCACTCGCTTTCACGCGCCGGCGAACGTCTGGCGCACATTCGTAGGAGGAAGACGACGCCACATCAGCGCCAAGTCGCCGGGACCTGCGCCGCGTTAGCGTCCAGTCAGCCTGACGTGTCAGCGCCACGTCGCCGACCACGTCAGCGGCCACGTCATCCAGGACCCGCGCCAGTCAACGACACGTGGCGCGTAGTCAGCAACCCAGTCAGCGCCACGTCAGCAGCTGAGTCACCTGCCACGTCAGCTCAGGTCCCACGCCACGTCAGCAGTGGACCCCACAGTGGGCCCAAACGCCACGTCAGCAAACTGCCACGTCAGCACAAGTTGACCAAGAGTTGACCAATTTTGACCGAAGTTTGACCAGGCTTTTTAAAGCCATTTCAGGTCCGTTTTTTGAACAACTTAAGCCATTTCCAGGGTTTTCAACCGTTCCAGACGCAACCGTACATTCGGTTTCTTGAGATTCTACCCCGATTTTTCTGTACAAGCAAGTTAGTACTTAAAATCAATGGAGGAGTCAGACTAGGGTACTATGATCAAGCTCACAGCCTCCAATTACACTCTGTGGAGGTCTCGGATGGAGGATCTCCTTAATTGTAAGGATCTGGTAGACCCTTTGGATTATAAAGGTATGAAACCAGATTCCGTCAAAGATGATGATTGGAGAAGAATGAATAGGAAGACCATTGGTCAAATCAGACAATGGATTGACCACAAGGTATATCATCACGTCGCACAAGAGACTGATGCTTATAGTCTTTGGGAGAAGCTGGAAAACATGTACCAGGCCAAGACTGCCCGCAACAAAGCCATGTTAATGAGACGGCTTGTTAATCTGAAGTTAAAAAGCGGGACCTCTATAGCTGAACATACTAGTGAGTTCCAAAACCTAGTAAATCAGCTTTCATCTGTGAAGATGGATCTTGGCGATGAAGCAGAAGCATTGCTGCTTCTTAGCTCCTTACCAGACAGCTGGGAGACATTGGTTATTACTCTCAGCAATTCAACTCCTGATGGCAAACTTACCATGACGATGGTAAAAGATGCCTTATTCAACGAAGAGGCCAGGAGAAAAGAAACAGGTGCAGATCAGTCACAAGCCTTTGTTACTGAAACCAGAGGTCGACCTCAAGAAAGTACCAGTACCAGAAGTCGAGGTAGAGGCAGAGGTAGAAGCAAATCTAGAGGAAGATCCCAGGATCGCGACAGATTCAGTGATGGTAAAAATTGGCAGAGAGGGAAAATATCTTATTACTATTGTGGCATTGAAGGCCATATGAAGAAAGATTGTCGAAAATTTCGATGGGATCATGGTCAAAGCCGCCAGCAACAAAAGAAGGAGGAAGGTGAGAACTCGGTCACTTTAACTCAAGATATATCAGTTTTCTCAATTGATGAAGATGCATGTTGTCATATTGGGAACCACGACACTGAATGGGTGCTAAACACAGCAGCCTCCTACCATGCCACTCCCCACAAAGAATTCTTCACGATGTATAAATCTAGAGATTTTGGTACAGTAAAGATGGGGAACACTAGTTCTTCTTAGATTGTGGGAATCAGAGACGTGCAGATTGTGACCAATATTGGTTGCACCATAACACTAAAGGATGCTCGACATGTCCCAGATCTTCGACTCAACCTTATTTCTGGGGCAGCCCTTGATAAACAGGGCTATGAAAGCTACTTTGGGAAAGGTGCTTGGAAATTATCAAAAGGTAATTTGACAATAGCACGAGGACGCATTTGCTGCACATTGTACAAAACGCAGGTGAAGATTTGTACTGATGCCATCAATGCAGTGGAAGATGAAGCATCACCAAACCTATGGCATACGAGACTCGGACACGTGGGAGAAAAAGGGCTCCTTACACTGGCGAAGAAGGCATTTATCAAAATCACAAAAGGTATTGCCTTAAACCCATGTGATCATTGCTTATTTGGGAAACAGCATAGAGTTTCATTTAGTTCCTCTATAAAGATAAGGTCAAAGCCATTGAGTTTGGTACATTCTGATGTATGCGGACCCATTGAAGTAGAATCTATCGGCGGCAACAAGTATTTTGTTACCTTTATTGATGACGCTTCAAGGAAGGTGTGGGTATATTTTCTGAAAACAAAGGACCAGGTATTTAAATATTTCAAGGAATTTCATGCTATGGTGGAGAGGCAAACAGGGAAGAAATTGAAGTGCCTCCGGACAGACAATAGAGGCGAGTATACTTCCAATGAGTTCAGAGCATACTGTACTGAACGTGGTATTAGGCATGAAAAGATGGTCCCACGTACCCCACAACATAATGGTATAGCTGAGAGAATGAATCGGACCATTATGGAGAGAGTTAGAAGCATGCTCAGTATGGCTAAATTACCTAAGCCATTCTGGAGGGAAGCTATTTGTGCCGCATGTTACCTTATTAACAGATCACCGTCAGTACCACTTAATTTTGGAATCCCAGAGAAAGAATGGACCAGAAAAAAAGTTTCTTACACTCATCTAAAAGTGTTTGGGTGCAAAGCTTTTGCATATATATCTAATGAGCAGAGGCAAAAGCTCGACGTGAAGTCCATTCCATGTATCTTTATTGGCTATGAAGATGATGAATTTGGCTACAGATTATGGGATCCAGAGAGGAAGCAGGTCATCAGATCGAGAGATGTGGTTTTCCATGAAAACCAGGTGTTTGAGGACTTTAAACCACAAACAAAGTCTAACCAGCCTAGTTCCAGTGCTCCATTCATTGTAACGGATCCTACACCATCATATTCTCCCACAAACCATGGAGAATTGCAAGATGATCCTTTGGAAACAGATGTAGATGGTGTTGAGCAGGGGGAGCAACAACCCCCTTCACCAAAAATTGCAGAATCATCACATCAGTCAGATGATGAGGTATATCCTCCTCCAGAAGAAGCTGAGCCCAGAAGATCTGAAAGAGGTCGTATTCTGATTCCATCGAGAAGATATCCAGAATCAGAATATCTTTTCTCATGATGAGGGGGAGAAAGCAGAATAAACTGGCCGCAGCGGAAGCGGGGAAGGAGATGTTGTGGTAACGATTTCTTCAAGATTAGGAGTCACAGGAAGAATACAAGGTAACCTTGGATAGTCAGAGTGCACTGGACTTGAGTAAGTAATTCATGTACCATTCCCGACGAAACATATTTGACATTCGCTATCAGGTATACCGAATTGATGGAACAACAACTTTTGAAGTTAGTCAAAATTCATACTAAAGAGAATCCGGTAGACATGTTAACAAAGGGGGTAACTTATGAGAAGCTCCAGTTATGCAGGGATATAGCTGGAATGGACGTCAATTGAAGATTAACATATTATTCTCCTCCTATGGGTATGGAGGGGGAGAATTGATGGATCCATACCCAGTCAGAGAAGACGGCTGCTGCTCCTTCAACATCTACGGCGCCGACTGCTCCTCCGTCACCCTTTGCTACTCCACCTACTCTACCGGACATGTTGACATTAAGCCACCGCCCGTTGAATTTTTGCTTCCCCTTGTATATATATATATATGTGTGTGTGTGTGTGGAGTTGTGATATGTAAAAAGTGAGAAGTGAGTGTGGTGAGTTGCAGCGTGCATAAGAGAGTTGAGTGAGAGTTGAGTGATTGTATCCTCCTCCTCCTCTGTATTTTTTCCCAGTACATAGTAATCTCTCGCTCCCATGGACGTAGGCCGGAATTTGGCCGAACCACGTAACTCTGGTGTCAATATTGGTATGTGTGTGCTTTATTTATTTTTATCCATTAATTACTTGATCTGTAAAACCCCAACACCCAGACTCCCTATAAATAAATAGGGAGGCTCGCGCACTGTAGAAGGAAGGAAAAGGAGACCAGAAAAACTCTGTGAAATTTAGGAGGCAATACCCTTAGAGAGCCTAGAAAAACTACCCGAATCAGGAGAGAGAGAAATTAGGAAGAGAGGGGAGGTTCTGCCCATTTTTATAAAAAGGAAAGAGCAGAGAGTGTGAATTTTTCTTAGCAAAATCGAGGTGCATTCGGAGAGACGAGAGGAGCTAAAGGAGGGAGAAGCAGAGTACCAAGTCAGAGAATCAGACCAAAGAACCCTCGCACAGAAATAAAAGGGAGAAGAATACAGGAGGAGCACAAGATTGGGTAAACCTCTTCTCTCCATGTATTAATTTTGAGGAGTTATTTTGCACCATCTCGCTAATACTTGAATGCAGGTACCTTCCTAGTAATCAGGTTCTCTTCAGAACGCAAGTGTAGGGTGTTTAAGGCTCAAACCCGAACCCATGTTAGGGTTCGAATCCCTTGGTGACTACCTAAATTGGGGCTCTGTTTTCGAGCTTGGAACCCATACCATTCACCCGGTTGGACCCAACTTGAACCCGGGGCTCAATCCCGGTTCTGAATCCTTCTACCCCAAACTTGAACTTGAATTCAGATCCAAACCTATCAAAACAGCCCGTTACCCATTTATAAAGTAGGCCCATCACCCATTTTCAAATTAAACCCGAGGCCTATTTTTGAACTTAAACCTCTAGCCCATTTTGAAAACCAACCTGAGGCCCATTTCCGGTTTAAAACTCCCCGGCCCATTACCCATTTTGAAAATCTACCAGCCCCTTTTAAAAAATACTGACCCCCGAGGCCCATTTCCTATTTAAAACTCCCTGATCCATTACCCGTTTTGAAAATCTACCGGCCCCTTTTGAAAAAATACTAACCCCCAAACCTATTTAGCCAAACAAACCACCCCGGCCTATTTCTTAAAATAAAGCTCGTTATCCACTTCAAAACAAAGCCTAACCCCCCATTTTAAGGTCAGCCCAATCCTCGTTTTAAACCAAGCCCAACCACCAACACGTGTCAAACCCACACGTGTTCAAGCCTACTCGGGTTCGCCCGAGTCTACTCGACCCATTGGGTTAACTCTTGCAAGTCAATACTAATGTGACTCACCCCAACTCTCCAGTTTGAAGACAAGTTGCTCGTCTTCATCTCCACTCCAAAACCAGAACCCCAACATTTCACCATCAAGCACACAAAACGCAGTTGATACATCACCAGTACTTTTCACAATGAAAATAAAAGAAAAGCGAAAACTATAAAATAAAAGGGTAGGGGTAAGGGATACTTAGCTTGGGTTACGCCTTCAACGGTGTGATTAATTGAACCCCTGTCCCAAACCTCGCTTTTAGGAACACCCTTTCGTGTTCAAGGTGCGAACTCTGGCACTTCATGAAGGTTGCAGGAACTTTAAAAATTTAGGAAAAATGAGAGGAAACACTTATGGTTAAGAGGAATCAGGATTTTCAAAAACCTGTTTGGGTACACAAAGAAGACAAGAGAAGAGAGGAACAAGAGGGAGACAAGAGAATAGAGAAATGGAGGAACAGAGAGGAGCAGAGGGGGTGAGCAAATAGAGAGAGAAAGGGAGAGTGATCAGAAAACAAGAAGAGAGCTCGAGCGATGGAAAGTAGAACAAAAATATCGCGAGGTTAAGGTTTCAGAAGGGAGTTAAAGAGAAAAGAGGAGAAGAAACCCTAGAGTTTCTAAGAGTAATTGGGGAAGGAGAGAAAGTGTTCGGGAGAGGAGAGTGTGAAAAATGAAGAAAAGAAAAAATTTTGGTTTAAACATGAAAAGTCTTGGGACCACGTGATATTGACACGCGGCATGCTTCGGTGCACTTGATCGAGTGGTGTACGAAGCGTTTCCATAGTTGTTGGATCTCTGATCCTCATCAGCGATTAAGATCGCCTCGGGCCAAGGAACATCATGAAACCTTGCACGCTTCCCTCACTCGGCGACACGTGGCATGGGCGTCACCCTCGCCATCAAAGAGGACAAGTGTTTCTCCTCTCAGCCGTTCGATCTTTGCGACGTGTCAACGCACCAGATCTCGCCACATTAGCGCTTCTGACACACCTTATTACAACCATTGGATTTGTCCAGTGTTAACGTCAGAGATCATCCCTCCGCCAGGAACCACAAGTGCTGCTCGCTCCTTCATCCACGCTTGTCCATTCCCCTCATGCGTCAATCGACACGTGGCCCCCTTGGTCTCCTTCACCATTAATGCGTGCAGGCGCACTCAGGGTCCTTCCTGGCCGTTGGATCCACATCTCTGTGTACGTCCGCGATTGCGCCATGTTGTGGATCTCATCAGCATCTTCTGCGCCACTCTGGCCTTGCCACGTGGCACTTCTTGGTCCAGACCTGGACCTAAAAAACGGTTTTCCCTTTAGACCGGACAGAGCCCGACCAATCCATCCCCTCCTTGAACCGGGTTACTCCGGTTCTTCTTTATTATATATTTCCAAATAATTCCCTTCTAAAATCCATAAAAATCATAAAAAATTAAAAAGGACACATAAAAATTCAAAAAAATTCTCATAAAAATCCAAAAATTTCTAAAAGCTTTAAAATTTGTTTACACTTGAAAATTTTTGAAGGAAATCCAAGAAAAGTCTACAAAATTTTTTTTTGAAGTTAGGATTGTTTCCTTACATCCAAAATTTCAAAAATATGTTTTAAATTCCCAGTCATATTTTCAAACTCTAACTTTCATGGCTTTCACTTCAAATTTTGTTCAAAAGAATGGTCTCGACCAAGACCTTAAACTGGTTTTCCCCCAGACCGGTCAACGTTTGACCGGTTCATCAACCCTCGAATCGGTTCGCGTCAGTTTTCTCCATTGTACTTGATTACTATTATGATATTCAGAAAATTCACAAAAAATCACAAAAATTCTCAAAAATCCCAAAAATATTTTCACACTTTAATTTCCATTGATTTTATTTGTGTTATTTTGAAGTTCGAGAAAATCACAAAAATCACAAAACTATTTTCACACTTAGGAGACTTCACAAACATGTCTTTTTAAGCACAGAAAATCATTTCCATCCGGAACAAATTTTAAAAACCTCCCAAAATAGTATCTTTCCTATTTAGAGAAACCTATAGATTTCAAAACCTTCGGGAGCGTATTTTGTATCCTATTTTCGATTTTCCTTCCCGATGATTGCAACCAAAGGCATAGACTCTTCGGAGTACTGGATTGCCTCGATCTGAGGGAATACCTATATATTATTTTTATTTTTTTGATTTTTGAAAGGGAGTAGTTTTGAAAGGCTTATCAAGTTTATTTCAGGGATATTTTTTGATTAATCTAGTACCGTTCTTAAGAACGAGTACGTAGTGGGTGCTAATACCTTCCCCTCGCATAGTCGTACTCCCGAGCCCGACTCTGATGACGCAGATCGATTCTACCCCTAACGGGGTAGCAATCAAGTGTTCTAACCACACTTCAAAAGGTTAGTGGTGACTCCATCACACTTCCTTTTCCACAAAAAATATTTTCAAAATCGCACATCCATTTTTTCCTAGTTTGCAGCCGAACCCACATTTTCATTTATCGGAGAGCGGTTCTCTCTCTAGGCCGAGTCCAGGACGTCGCGACATGGGCCATACCAGTATTAATATTGAATGTGATTCGAATATTGTAATAAATTGAATAAGATCCAATAAGTGCTTCTTGTGGTATTTGTGGGATTTTTTGGAGCAACTTATTGGTTTATTGGAGGGAGTAGACTTTTCGATAAATCATTGATATAAAGAAGGAAACAAAGTTCTAGATGCTTTGACTCGACAAGGTGCTATGGGGAGGAATAGTTTATTTACAAATAGTAGTCAACTTCCTAGAGTTATCAATGGTTTGTATAAACTGGAGAAGATGGGTACAACACAAAAAATAAGGTTTTTAGTGACAGTTTTGAATTAGTCATTATATTTGTCATTACTAATACTTATTAGTGATGAATTTTTCAAACCGTCACTAATAATAAAGTATTAGTGACAGATTAAAATCGTCACTAAAAAACCTAAGCCCGTCACTATAAATTCTACATCGGCTCGATCAAAAATCGTCACTAAAGTCATAGTATTAGTGACGGTTTTAAATTTGTCACTAATGTTTTATTATTAGTGACGGCTTGAAAATCGTCACTATTGCTCACAGGCAACTATTAGTGACGGTTTGAAAACCTCTAAAACTCTTTAAAAAAAGGCAATTATTAGTGACGGTTTTGAAACTTTCACTAATACTTAAATTGGACAATTAGTAGTGACGGTTTTAAAATTATCACTAATAATTTTAAATTATTTTTTTAATTATTAATTCCTATAAAAATATGTAATTACATTTTCGTATACGTAACATTAAACCATAATTGCTAAAAAAATTCATAAATTATTCAAAATTCTAATTCAAATTCAAATTTAAATAAAAATATAAATATATTATACAAATTCAAATTCAAATACAAATATATTATACAAATTTAAATTTAAATACAAATACATTATACAAATTCAAATTCAAATACATAAATTTCATCTGTTCAGATAACAAAAAAAGTCAAAAACTGCATCCGTAGTGCATGACATTGTGCTGACGTTGTAACAGTTGCAAAACCTACAAATTAAAAAAGTTTAAAAAAAAAATTAGTATATGCTTGTTGAAAAATTTTGACAGCATTTCTCCTATAAATATGACATTTTCCATAAAAATATGCTCCAAACCTAGGTGTTTATAATAAACTGTTCACAATAATCCAACCAGTAATGAATTTTACGAGTGCACTAGAGTTTCATAAAATAAACATTAAATAATGTAACATGTTTATGCATCTCATAAACAATATATATCAGAATATAGTTCTATGAAAAATTAGAATGTGATGTTTATAGTTTACATGGCTTCCATAGGACTCTAAAACAACTATAATAATCAAATAATGCAAATGAGTCCATGATTGATAAAATTTTCACTTAACATATGCAAAAGTAAATTTAGAGATGAAGTTTGAAGTTCATTCATTCTGTCAAAAATGTTTTAACATTTAGCATACTACAACCATATAAGCATATGGTATATGGCTATGATTATTTTGGGAAAAAGTCAACAAATTTTTGGTAGCATGCCGTCTATAAATAGAACATTTCCCAAACCTATAAGTCACAAAAGTATGCAATTCACAATATTTTTGCATCATACAGATGTCATTTATAGTAAGACATGCGACAACCTAAAAGTATCTACTAGCAGGCAATACACATCACTGCATCAGCCATGCAGGTGGCGTTCCAATCAAGCATGCAATCCTAATGTCCACTACCAGCATGCAGTTCATAAGATATATCAATCCAAGCATGCAGTCTAGAAGTTAAATCATTTACTAAACTAAAGTTAGATAAGCACAAGGCAATTGTATGTTGTGCGCAGGAAAAATTTTGAGTATGCAAATAATAGAAATTGTGTATGTTGTATGTACAAAAAAGAATTGTAAGTGTGTTTTGTGTGTTGGCAACATGGAAGTGTTTTGCAAGTGAGAATGCTTAGTGTTAGTTATCTTGTAGTACTTGGGAGGTACATTAGTGTGTGACCATATTTATTGTCTTGTGTGAGTGTCTTGATGTATGTCCAAGTGTAAGGTCTTGGGCACGTATCTTCATCTTGTAAGGATGTCCAGGTCGTAGAATTAAACAAACATAATACTATATATATATGCAGTTCAACACTAAAACTACATACCCAAACAATTATTATTCAATCAGAGGAATTCAATAAGATGTTTGTTACTATCCAAGTGAGAAAAAAAGATGCCACAAATAACTTTAACACATATTGATTCCCACAACTAGTGAAAACTTACAAATCCTTTCTCAATCAGACAACTTTTCAGTTTTGGAGTGCTTAGATATATATCCATCTCTAGCTGCAATCAAACAAGAATCCTAAATCCCAAAAGCAGAATACAAAACTTCAAACCCAAAACAAGAGAATAGAAAAGAAAATTCGCAAGGCCTCACTATGGAAAAAAATAAGGAAGAAGATGTCTAACTAGAGATTCAATCTGAATCATAATGCTTTGTTTGGTTGCTCCAAAAAATGTAGAAGACATCATAGAAAATATAGATCTAATAAGAAACAAAAAAGGATTTTCAGAATACATAAACAAGTGAACCATATTCAACTCTCGAACTAGTAAACAAAAATTTGATTCCTTAATACAAAAATTAATAAATACAATCATCACATTAGCCCAGAACATAATGGCCACTGTATGATAATATTTTGTTTTCTATCTTCAAAACAAGTGAAAAACCAAGTGTCTGCAGGGAAAAAAATAGCACATTCATGAATCTTTATTATGAATATTCTGAGTACCAAAGAAGATAGTAACCTTTGTCTTCCCCAAATCAACTTTAGAATCCTCGACCTTGATGGTGATGGAGCAGACGATGAGGTCATGGAGGGTGATGAAGGACAATGAGGTCATGGATGACAGAGAAGGACGACGAGGCCATGGATGGTGGTGGTTGCATCAACGATTCTTTATCTAGTTTACCCGGAGTTTCTTTTCAAAATTGATTTAAAATGCGATAAGTCTGCCCATGTAGACAAAATGAATTTTAGCCTTTCATCTGATAGGTTGTCTTTTATAGTTAAGGTATGATTTAAATATTAATTTTATTTCTCTTCAATCTTGATGCCCTTCTTGCGGTCATTGTAAACAAGGCAAGTGGATGCAATGACCGCAAGAAGGGCATCAAGATTCAAGAGAAATAAAATTAATATTTAAATCATACCTTAACTACAAGAGACAACCTATTAGATGAAAGGCTAAAATTCATTTTGTCTACATGAGCAGACTTATCGCATTTCAAATCAATTTTGAAAAGAAACTTCTAATAAACTAGATAAAGAATAACCATCCACCCCACTATAAGAGTACCTGAACCTCCCGATTCTTACCTCCATGTCCATCATAAACTCCAAAGAATGAAGTGAAGGACCATGGCCTGTAGCTTCACGAGAAACATGTAAACCTCTTTGTTAGCCATAAATGAAATTGATCAGTATTTTATTAGGCTTCATTCAACATTTTATGCCTTTATTAGGATGCAAAAAATGTGATAAAGCATAAAAAATAAAGTCATATTTTGGTCCATCAAAAATATAAAACGATGTTAAAAGATTAGAATTTTAGAAATATATGTTATAGTTACAAATCAATGGCAGCTCTTCAATGTTCTAATATATAGAATCTTTCTCTTAGCTATAAAATTTTACAATGTCAAATTTTTAGATGTCTAAGTTACGCATGTCTGCACCAAACTAAATCTCCTAAGAATTTTGTATATTGTCATATTGCACAAGTAGGATACATCGAATTGGACAATCCTTAAGAGAGACATCTTAATGGATCGAGCTTAAATTTAACTTCATTATTGAAGATTCAAGTTAATATTGACAAAGAAGAAGGGGATATGGAGAGGGAGATGCAAGTTACCTCTTATTGTGTAGCAAAAGCACTATATAGGTAGGGGTGGCAAAACGGGCGGGCGGGCCGGGTTCGGGCGGGTCGTCAACGGGTTGGGTCATAAACGGGTTAATGTTAAATGGGTCATACACATGTCAACCCTAACCCGCCCGTTTAATAAACGGGCGGGTCACGGGTCAACTGTTTAATAAATAATTATATATTTTAATTATATATTTTATTTTTAATTTTTAAAAATACTTATTTTATTTATTGAATCTAAAAAAAAAAGGGGTGAAATGTGAAAAGAAAGATGCAAAATCGCAGATCGTCGGGGTCTGATTGCCTGAGAGAACTAAGAGAGGGAGATTGACCGTTGATGTCGTCACGCGGAACTCAGAGTGAGAGGGAGAATCAAGATTGTGAGCTCACTGAGGTCTGAGCTGAGAGGGACTTAGGAACCAGGAAGACTGAGAGTGAGAGGGAGGGGGGCGAGCTGGACAGGCAGACAGCGTGTGGCGTGGGCAACAACGACAGCGTGCGGCGTGGGCAACAGCGACAGCGTGCGGCGTGGGCAACGGCGATGGCGTGCGGCGTGGGCAACGGCGACGGCGTGGGGCGTGGGCAACGGCGACGGCGTGCAGCGTAGGTGACGGTGATGGCGTGTGGTGTGGGCGACGACGATGGCGTGCGACTGGGCTGCTAGAACCGAGAGGAGAGGACCGAGATGAGAGGCTGAGAGAGTGGGAGGCTGAAAGTCGAGAGGCTGGGAGCCAAAGGAGAGCGAAGCACCGAAGGCTAAAATCCAGAGGAGAGTGAAGCACCGAAGGCCGCCAGAGGAGAGCGAGAGAAGCTTGAAGGCTAGACGAGATTTGGGGTTTTTTGTTAGGGTTGGACAGAATGAGTGATGACAAATGTAAATAATATAAAGGATGCAAATTAACGGGTCACCCGGCGGGTGACCCGCCCGAACCCGGTTAACCCGTTTATAAACGGGTCAACCCGTGACCCGCCCAAGTATTAAACGGGTCTACTTCTTTAAATCCGGACCCGTTTTAAACGGGTGGGTCCGGGTGACCCAACGGGTTATGACCCATTTTGCCAGGCCTATATATAGGCCACTGATGAATGAAAAATATAGGCCACTGATGAATATCCAGCGAGATCAAGGGCGTCAGTCACCTGGGAACAGCGGGAGACTAGGAAAAGGGTTTGACGGGGGTCGCAGCAGAAGACTGGGAGAGGGCATACGTATTAGGCCGTCAGTCCGCTAGGGCTCCGATGAAGCCTGAGATGTCCGGCGAATAGGGCATACCAGGCGAGAGCAGCGGGAGACTGGGAGGCTGAGAGAGGTTCGCGGGAGTAGGAGGGGAAGATTGGGAGACCGAGAGAGGTTCGCAGGAGTAGGAGGAGAAGAGGATGAGCCAGCTGAGGAGCAGGAGGGGAAAGTGTGGGAAAATATCCCGCGGAAAGGAATAAGGGTTTTTGGGCATTAGTGACAATTTCAAAACTGTCACTACTATTCTCCGTTTAATTTTTTTTAAATAACATAGCATTAGTGATGGTCCACAATTCGTCACTAATAATGGCCTAGTAGTGACAAATTTAGAAATTCGTCACTAATAAGGGACCAATGGTGAAGAATTTATAAATTCGTCACTAATATTATGAACTTAAAATTTTTTTTTTTTAAAAAAGAAATATTAGTGACGCATCTAAAAATTTGTCACTATTGGTCCTTTATTAGTGACAAATTTACAAATCGTCACTAATACTCTAAAATTAAATTTTATTATTTGTTTTTTAAAAAAGGAAGTATTAGTGACGGCTCCCAAATCCGTCACTAATAAGTGACAAATAGTGACGAATTTATAAATTCGCCACTAATACTCTAAACTTAAAATATTTTATTTTTTAAAACAGGAAGTATTAGCGACGGTTCTCGAATCTGTCACTAATAAAGCTCAATAGTGACGAATTTACAAATTCGTCACTAATACTCTGAACTTAAATTTTTTTTAAAAAGGAAGTATAAGTGACGATTGTCAAATGCCTCACTAATAATGGACCAATAGTGACGAATCTACAAATTCGTCACTAATATTCTGAACTTAAAATTTTTTATTTTATGAGAAAAATAGTACTGAAGGTTATTTAATCGTCACTAATGTTTATCTTTTAGTGATAGATTGAATTCGTCACTAATATGCCAGAATTCGTCACTAATATTTTCCCGAGTTAATTTATGCGCAAAAAATGTTTTCGCACGTTATTTTTCGGTTTTTAGTGACGAACATATTAGTGACGAAATTGAATTCGTCACTAATATGTTCGTCACTTAAAACTGGTTTTTTTGTAATGGTACAGCTTATATGAAGTATGTTTAACTGGTTTCCTTTTGGTATTGGTATATATATATATATATATATATATATATATATATATATATATATATATATATATTTTCTTTTGTTTACTTTGATGCGTGGGGGTTTTATTGGTTAGTAGGTCCTTGTTTTGTTTTATTTGGACTTATAGCCTTGTTTTGGTTGGATGTTGGTGTTGTTTTTGGGAGATCTTTAAAGGGTTTTTTTTTTTTCTATTGTAATTTCCTATTACTTGTCTTGTAACCACGGTATTCCCTCTCTAAAAGTGAGGGTATATCAATAAATAAATGGAGGTGCGCCCTTCTTTGAAAAAAAGAAAACAAAAGAGGGGGTTTATCTGACAAGATTTCCTCATTTGGAGGTTTTATTTGACATTCCTAAATGCACTTTGATTTTTATTTTTCTTTTTTATCTTCCTTATTTATTTATTTATTTATTTATTTAATTGTTTATTTCAAATGAGTTAATTAAAAGTTATTAGTTTCAATTTAAGGATAATTTATAATTAATTAGATATCGTTCGTGGAACGGGTGTCTAGGGGGTGTTAATACCTTCCCTTCAAATAACTGAACTCCTGATCTCAATTTGGGTAAAGCAAACTGAGACTTCTAGTTCCTTGGCCTACGAATAGTCTACAGATCAATCAATAAGTAGTAAATAGGTATTATAACCGCATCAAGGTAAATAATAGGTTAGTGGTGATTCAATTTAAATTTCAATATCTATTATTTTTTGTCATTCGGGACCCTTTTTCAAGACGTTGTGACAATAATTTTTTAAAATATTAGTTTATATATAGTTCTTGACATAACAAGAGAATTCAAAAATTTATACTATTAATTAAGGAAAAAGGAGACATTTTTCAACCTGCATTATTTTTTTCCCTTTTTTTAAGACTCTGCTTAGAACTTGGAAAACACTAAGAAAAGAAAAGAAAAATATCAAGGACTTCACATTTTTATGTTTGACTACAAAAAAAAAAATGAAAAAGAAAATAAGAAATACACCAAGTCTAATAACAATATTTTGATTCTATGCACCATTAATATTTGAATTTTTAATATTTTAATCATATTTTTTTAGAGGGTAAAAGCTAAACTATATTCAATAAAAACTGCAGCATTCAGTCTCGAGCTAGAAGCTTGAAAGCAAAAGAGACCAACTCTCCAAAAATAGTCGTTGAACAAAAAGAAAACCAAGAGAAACAATGCAGACACACCCTAAATATCTTAATCAATTTTTCAAGTTAAAAAAAATATATATACGTAATTTAATGAAATAATTTTAATTTAAAAATCTTTAAAGATGCACACATAATATTCACCCACAATTAGTTATTTGAAGAAGATCATTGCTTACTAGAATATCACGCAATCATAACTTTATTGCAATGTGCATATGTATATTATTGAGTAATATTTGCAATAATTTTTAATAATATATTTTTCAAAATAATAATAAATTAGTACTATTTACTTTGAGTAATTGTTATTATTAATTAGATTTAAAAAAAAAATAATTGAATAATTTTAACCAAAAGCAACGAGTAGTAGAGTTATTTTTTCCGATAAAGCTAAGTTATCATGGTAATCCAATATTGGCAAGAGAAAAGTGACCTAGTCTTGAATATGCATATAGAACAAAAATAATTGTAACAATTTTAATAGGTGTCATTTAATTATAATAAAGTAATATTAATAGTTCTACTTTTTTTTTTTTTTTTTAAAGAAGGGCGGCACCTCCATTTATTTATTGATTACCCTTCACTTTTGACGTATGAATACCGTAGTTACAAGATAATCAAAGGGAGATAACAAAAGACAGCACGTTAAAAACCTCCCAAAGAATAATACCAACATCCAGACAAAAACAGGGTTACAAGTCCAAACAAAACAAAACAAAATAGGACCTACAAAACAAATCTCACGCAACAAAACAAAACAAAAAATAAACAACATAAAGCATAAGATAAAATCAAAAGGAAATCAGCTAAACATACCTCATATAAGTCGTACCCATCTTCTCCAATTTATATAAACAATTGCTAACTCTAGGGAGTTGACTACTATTTGTAAACAAACTATTCCTCCCCATAGCACATTGTCGAGCCAAGGCATCTGCCACTTTGTTCCCTTATATATACCAATGATTTATCGAAAAATCTACTCCCTCCAATAAACCAATAAGCTGTTTCCAAAAATCCTACAAATACCACAAGGAACACTTCCTAACTCTTATCCAATTAACTACAATATTCGAGTCACATTCAATATCGATACAGGTATGACATAAATGTTTGCAAATCTTTATTCCCTCCAACACGGCTCTCAATTCACCTTCATTATTTGAACAAGAACCAAAATATTTTGAAAAATCAATCACAAAAGAACCAGTATGGTCTCTAAGGATGCCACCACCACCTGCCAGCCCTGGGTTCCCCAAGCTGCTCCCATCCAAATTTAGTTTCAACCTCTCTTGCCTCGGTTTTAGCCATCTCACACTTTGCATAGTTTTAATTCTTTTATTCACAATTTGCACTTTCAGATTCTGCAATACCCGAAATCAGCATCCTTTAACTGAACCATTTCTGTCATGTTCCTACTCAAAACCCCTACCCAATACTTAATGAAGAGCCACACATCAGTACTACTCTCAAATTTTCCTTCCATTCTAGCCACACATCTCATTCTACACAGCCTACAAACTACTAAATAAGGAATCAAACTCATCAATGAACCTAGTTGAGAGAACCTGAAAGTCCTATTAAATTACATTTGAACTCTTTCTTTCCAACTTTGTTGCCTAAGGAAATTAACACCTACCTCCACCGAAACCTTCCTCCAAACCTCAGAAGCAATGTCTCCTTCTTGTAATCGTTATTAATTATAGATTTTATATATTTATAATAATATTATTCAAAATGTTGAACGGTATGGATATTTTTTTATCAATTATACTAAGAGACTCATTCAAAATGCACCATTATTGTTTTGCTATATGAATTAAAAATGGACAAGTCAAGTCATTTCAAGAACACAAAATCAAATCATCTTACAGAAGAGAGTGAAGTGTGTTGACTGACTAGGTCATTGAAAATTGCAGTCAATTCCTTCATGAAAGAGATTTCTTCCTTTAATATTGGCAATAACTTCATGGCGCAGTGCAGCCTCCTTGAGGGATAGGAAGGTCCATCAAACAATATATTTTAAGAAGCCTTTAATTTGCTTATTCTAAGGTTGTATTTAGAAATATAATTTGTTTAAAAAAAATTTGAACTTAAATTTGTCCAAATTCAAATGAAATTCAATTAAATTATATATAATATCTTATCTAAACTCATAGAAGTTTAAACCTAAAACTTAAATTTCAAGCTCTGGTGTAAATATCATATTATATAAAAATTTTAATGCTAACCCTTATTATTTTATCAAAATGAAGAACAACAAAAAGTGATAAAGTAGTGAGCACCCAATTGTTAATTAAAATTTCTAATTAAAATAATTTTTAATAATACGTTTTCTAAAACAATAATAAATTAGTACTAGTTATTTTGAGTAATTAGATTTTTCAAAAAAAAAAGTGATTAAAAATTTTTAATTAAAAGCAACGAATAGTAGAGACATTTTTGTCTCATAAAGCTAGGTTATCATGGTAATCCAATATTAGTAAGAGAAAAGTGACCCAGTTTGAATATATATATATATAACAAAAATAATTGTAAGTATTTTTTATAATATCATTTAATTATAATAAAGTAGTATTAATAGTTATACTAATACTATTGAAACTCAAGATAAACGCTACGTACAAGAATACTCTCAAACAGAGCAGATTAGTACAAATTCAACATTATATACTTCAAAATTTAAATATGAAGATGAAATAGAATTGAAACTCAAGATAAGATATCACCAGAGGTTCTTACTTAGGATTTGAAAAACTCAGTAGCAAGTTAGAACCGTGGCTTTTGATCAACAGCAATTTAGTAGAATTCTTCCAGCAAGAATGTGAGCAAGAGTGAGCTTTAGAGAAGATTGAAAGTAGGATGCTTGATTGCTGATTTTTGCTTAGTGATTTGATTCCTTGGGTTAAAGGAGTATTTATAGACTTTTTAGAGTGAGTTTCCTTGTTTTCCAAGTTGTTTGGGGTGTCCATCAAGTTTTTATAACGTTTATATTTGAACAATTAATTTTTAAAATTTTCCCATTAAAGTTCAAAATTTAAATTCCCGTAGGGTTAGTTAACTGGGTCACTCGACTGGGTTAGTTTTTGCATAGGTCAGTCGACTAGATAGGCGGCTGACACCATTCTGTCTGACCAAGAAATTTAGAAAATAATTGTCAGTCAGCTGACTAAACTCAGTTCAATTTTGTTAGTCATCTAGACAGACCCATTGTCAGTCGGCTGACTGAACATAATTCAATGTGGTTAGTCGGCTGAACAGGTTAATTAATCGTTGTGATTTTTCAGTCGGCTGAGCAAATAAAGCTTGTTTAGGTCAGTCGACCGAGCAGTTCATCTTTTCAAAAACTTTAATTTTTAAAGATTTTAAACCCTTGTTTTTTGAAAAACTCAATTTTGAGTTCTTAAAATCATTATCCTATGTTTTCAAAAAATGGTCTCTAAGTCTTAATTGCATCCTAAAGAGCTTTAAAGTATTTTATAAGATACTTAAACATGAAGTACTTACATAAACACTTCATAAGACTTTGACATTCTAAACACTTAAGTCTTCATGTTTGCTTTGGCTTCATCTTGTCTTCAAGTTTTAATATACTTTGAACTTTCTCTTTAATATTCATGCTCTCATATTCTTCAAGCTTTAATATATCATCTTGGAATCCATGCCTTAAGCTTCATTTGATCATCTTTCTTCGAAGTATAAGCTTTCAAAGGATCCTTGTGAACACTTGACCTTGCTTTCTTATAATTGAGTCTCTTACAATGTCATCACTTAACCAAATATGTTAAGTTCTTCTTATTTGTTATCATCAAAATAAGATTTTAAGTCTTGTAAGGCTAACAAAGATCCCTCATTTAGAGGTCTTATTAGACATTCTTGAATCACGCTGAGATTTTTAATCTCTCGTTAATTTTATATATTTTTTTATTTATTCATTTGTTTGTTTGTTTATTTTAAAAGAATTTAATTAAAGGTTATTAAATTCAATTTAAGGATAATTCATAATTAATTAGGTACCGTTCATAGTACGGGTGTGTAAGGGGTGCGAATACCTTCCCATCGCATAACTGAATCCTTGATCCCAACTATAGTAAAAACAGACCAAGACTACTAATTCCTTGGCTTATGTTTAGTTTTACAGAAGAGAGTGAAGTGTGTTGACTGACTAGGTCATTGAAAATTGAGTGCAATGTTCAGTCAATTCCTTCATGAAAGAGATTTTTTCTTCTAATATTGGCAATAACTTCATGCCATAGGAAGGTCCATCAAACAATATATTTTAAGAAGCCTTTAATTTGCTTATTCTAAGGTTGTATTTAGAAGTATAATTTGTATAAAAAAAAAAGGACTTAAATTTGTCCAAATTCAAATGAAATTCAATTAAATTATATATAATATTTTATCTAAACTTATAGAAGTTTAAACCTAATACATAAAAATTTTAGTGCTAACCCTTATTATTTTATCAAAATGAAGAACAACGAAAAGTGATAAAGTGGTGAGCACCCAATTGTTAATTAAAATAATTTTTAATAATACATTTTCTAAAACAATAATAAATTAGTACTAGTTATTTTGAGTAAATGTTATTATTAATTATATTTTTCAAAAAAAAATTAATTGAATAATTTTAATTAAAAGCAACAAATAGTAGAGTTATTTTTGTCCCATAAAGCTAGGTTATCATGGTAATCCAATATTACCAAGAGAAAAGTGACCTAATCTTGAATACATATATATAACAAAAATAATTGTAACAAATTTTAATAGTATCATTTAATTATAATAGCGTAGTATTAATAGTTATACTAATTGTTATTAATTATAGATTTTAAATAATTATAATAATTATAATTTCTAACATAGTATTAATAGGTATGGATATTTTTGTCCTCAGAAGTTAGGTTATTATGGGACTTCATCAATTACACTAAAAGACTTATTCAAAGTACACAATTAGTGTTCTGCAAAATGAAATAAAAATGAACAAATCATTTCGACCACACAAATGAATAAGAAAAAAAAAAAAAGACTAACAATGAAGAATGATGGAAGTTAAGAAAGAAGAAAATATCTAGGACGAATAGTCACTTCCAAAAGCAATGTTTCACCTTGCATTGCACGGAGCTCATTCATGTGTTTTTTTTCTCAAGTTAAGCATTCTTACAAGGAATTTGATATGCTTGGACAATTGATATTAATTGAAGAAACTTCTATACGAAATGAAATGCATTTTTTATTACAAGGCTAGTGCTACAATGTGCATGATTGCAAAAGGGGTTATGAGTCATCAAACAAAAGCCATGCTTGAGCATCATCACCGATCCCCCATGTTCTCCATCTTCCCATGGATCTTATTCTCTTGCCTTATCCCTACTTCACTAAGCTATGCTTGTAGCCAACATGATCGGAACTCTCTCTTGTCCATCTCTCCTAGCTTCTCTCCTCCTTTAAATTGGCCATCCAATGTCAATTGCTGTCTCTGGGAAGGGATTGCATGCGATCGTAATGGTTGGGTCACCCATATTTGGCTACCCTCTAGAGGCCTCAGCGGTAGCATCCCTCCATCTTTAACAAACCTTACACAACTCTCTCACCTCAATATTTCCCCCAATTCCTTTGCTGGACCACTTCCAGACGATTTTTTTTTCATCTTTAAATCACCTCAAGATCCTTGATCTCAGCTACAACAGACTACATGGAGAATTATTGTCTCATTTGCTTTGTAAATGAGACAATGCCAGATGATAAAAACTTGGTTGATTCGGCTGGATTTCAAAATCTTCAAATTTTGAACTTAGCCTTCTCTTAACTCGTTGGACCAGTGCCAACATGGTTGTCAAAGCTTAGAAAGCTAGAGGTTCTCGCACTATCATGGAACCAAATTAGAGGTCCAATTCCTAGTTTCTTGGGGACTTTGCCAAGACTTTACTTCATTCACTTGTCAAATAATTTCATTTCTGGAGAATTTCCACGGGAACTTACCAGACTGCCTGCATTAACATCCAAGCAAGCTTATGAACAAGTTGATCAAATTTATCAAGTTGTGCCAATGTTTTCTAACCCCTATTTAGATCGAAAAATCAATGCTCGGACTAGTACAATCTCAAGCATAGCAAAAGAAATTAATGTGGGTAACAACAGCTTGAGTGGCAATATCCCCATTGAGATTGGTTAATTGAAGTTTCTTCAATACTTGATTCTCTATCAAAACAACTTCTCTGGCAACATTCCACATCAAATGTCCAACCTTTGTGACTTAGAAAGACTAGACCTCTCCAAAAACAATCTTTCTGGTGAGATTCCACAATCGTTCAAAGGTCTCACTTTTTTGTCCATGTTTAATGTCTCATACAACAATCTTCAAGGAGCAATACCATTGGGCACTCAACTTCAAAGCTTTGATGCTTCTGCATATGATGGGAATCCTAAACTTTGTGGCCCCCCACTACCATACCAATGCCAAGATGTTGGTGTCAATAATGAAGATGGGAGCATTCAAGATGAGGAAGACGGGCATGAAATTCCTAGGTTCTATATGAGTATGGGCCTTGGATTCATCATAGGGTTTTGGGCAATATGCGGTAGTTTATTCTTCAAACCTTCTTGGAGGTATGCCTACTTCCAAATTTTGACAAATACAAAAGACCAATTTTTTGTGACACTAGCCATTTGTAAGGCTCGAGTTTGGAGCAGGATTCAAACTTAAGTGGTAATAGTCCATTTTTTTTTTTTACCTCCCTCTTTTCCTATTTTTTATTTTTGATCTTAAGATTCTGTGAATGTTCAATAAACACAAACACACGTGCGCACACATACATATACATTCTTATGATTTATCCATGGCAATATGCATCAATATAACTAAAAAAATTCACCCTCAGGTTGTTTCAAGAGGCCGTTTTATTTCATATATAACATAATAAATTATTTGCATGTTGGTTCATTTATCAATGTCTTCATGAACTAGTTATCCATACACCCTTTTATATTTTGTTTGAGAACATGGCTTAAGCATGCATTTCAATTAGAGTTATATGAATTTGAAAAGAATTTAGAAGCACTTAACATGAAAAATTCAAGAATTAAAATTGAAAACTCCAATAGAATACTAGTTTGGTACGTGATTAAACAAATAACGCATACCCATCTATATAGGTACTTTTAACTATTCAAATTTCTTCATGCTTAATTTTTTTAAGCTGCCAACTAATTGCAACTTTTATATTGTTTGTTTACAAACACATAGTAATTTTGCTTTTTTATGTTTTGAAAGGCAACAAGATGATCTATGCATATAAGGATCAAGTATTCCTGTAACTTGAGTGTAGCAACAAAGTGGTAGAGAACAAAGGGACCAGCATATCATGCTTAATTAAAGAGTCTTTATTTTTTGTCTTTCTTTTTTTTCCTTTTAGTAAGCAAAATAAAATAAAGATGGAGCTTTTAAAACAATTCTCTTTGGTGTCCTATTTCAAAATTAGGTCAAAATGTTAAGAGGTTCATCTTATTCATGGACTTAAAGTATGGGACTATTATAGATTGAAATTATGTGTGCCACGTTCTTCTTCTGTGCTTCATGTTTTTGTACAATTAATTGTCCTTGGATTAAGTTTTTTTTATTTTTCTTTTCTTTTCTTTTCTTTTGCTCCCTTCACTATGCACTTGTCAATTTCTATTGAAAAACAGTGCACAAGCCTATTATTTATTTTTTGCGATGAATAATAATACCTTTTTTCCTACTTTATAGCTAAGTAATATAGTTAGACTCTTTATTTAGCTAAAAAGCACATACAACATTTTCATAATTTTTATAATATTTTCTTATTTTTTTAAATTAATTTGGTGTCATGAAACATAGAATTCAAGGCTTTCTTTTCCAGTATTTACAGTCATATGTAATATGTTATGTGTGTCGCGCATATTGTAACAAATAACTTTAATAATTACAATACAAACACTCAAAGTTAATTACTAATTAGTTGTTTAATCTTTAAATCATTAAAATTCAAAAATTATAAAAATCCTAGTGTAAGACATTAATTGCCTCAAATGAAATTAAAATCATATTTATTGAGGTAATATGAAAGGTCTTTAAATAAAATATTGTTATCATAATTATAATTACGTTTTCTAATTAATGATCTCAGAATTTTGTAAAACTATAGTGACATCGACATCTCAGAATATGAGAAGTCTATAATTATGATATAATTATGATACATTATTAATCACTTGAAGGAAGTGATTATAAAAGAGAGGTTGGGGGCTGGTCCTATCTCAGCCTATGATGCTTATGCTAAATATATCCATCAAATTAGGTTGAAGCATAAGGAAGAATAAGGTTGTGAGATAGAAACACAGTCTGAAATATATATATATATATATATATATATATATATATATATATATATTTGGAGGCTATGGATCAAGGTATGTTTTATTTTAAATTATAAGTTTATGATTGAAAAATTATAAGTTTCGAAGGTCTTAAAATTACGATGTATGAAGGTCTTAAAATTACGATGTATGAATAATGTTTATTATGTTTAAACTTACATGTTGTATCAGAGCCATAGGTTGTAGAAACTCATGATTTTCGATTATGATTAAAGGTTCATGTTTCGTTAAATTTTAGTTTATGAATCAAGGCATAGTAACCTTCTATTTTTCTAAGGCATAATGGTGTGAGTATGGTATGCCTTGGTTAATAAAATCTGACGATGCAGCACGTCTCCAAACTTATTTTATGTGCATTGTGTTTAGTTCTATTCTGCCATGGTGCAGAATGTCTAATGTGATAGTAAATATATATAATGTTAATGCATGCTAGTATGAATCTACAAGTATTTTACCAACATGTTTATGTTACTCACAATATTTTATCATTGTGATGTTATAAAGTATTTTGATTTTAATCACCAAAGTGATTAAATCATTAAGTAAAGTACTCATATGTTTGATGCTATAATGATATAAAATTATTGTAAGACATCAAGAATCACCCAAAGGTCGATTAATTGTTCTTATAATATAAGGACAATGTTTTGGTAATAATAATAATAATAATTATTATTATTATTATTATTATTATATCTATTTATCCAAAGATAATAGATACTTATAATGAGTGCATATAATTTTACCAAAGTAATGTTAAAATTTAAAATTTAATTAGCATCATTTTAAAGCTCTTTACATTAGTGTTTTTCCCAAAGGAAAACATTAATATATTTATGTTTGTGATCTTATAAATGTTTCATTCAAAACATTAAGTATGGTTAATTCTTGCAGCATCTATGCCTGGATCGTTCCAATGTTTAATGGGTTGAATTTTGCTGATTGGAGCGAACAAGTTCAATTTCACCTCGGTGTATTGAATCTTGATTTGGCACTCTTAAGTGATCAGCTTGTTGCTATTACTAATTCTAGCAGTGTTGAAGAAATAACCTATTATAATAATTGGGAAAGATCAAACAGGTTAAGTTTGATGTTTATACGAATGAGTGTTGCAAATAACATCAAGACAACTATTTCCAAAATTGAAAGTGCTAAAGAGTTTTTAAAGTTTGTGGGAGAGTGTTCCCAAATAGCAGATAAGTCTCTTACAAGGACATTAATGGGTATGTTAACCACCATGAAGTTTGATGGTTCACGTACCATGCATGAGCATGTTGTTGAAATGACAAATATTGCAACAAAACTTAAGACTTTGGGAATGAATGTGAATGGGAATTTCCTTGTTTAGTTCATTTTAAACTCATTACCAATTGAGTATAGACCGTTTCAAATGGACTATAACACCATGAAAGATAAATGGAATATGCATGAGTTGCACAGTATGATAATTCAAGAGGAAACACAATTGAACAATAAAGAATTTCACTCTATTCATTATGTGAACAATCAAGGAGCTGAAAACAAAGTAAAGAAGCATGAAAAGGGGAAATGATCGTTAAAGGATAATGAATCCTCTTCTCATATCCAGAAGAAGGTATCAAGTAAGGACAAGTGTTGTAGTGACCCGAAGAATAATAGTATTTTAATAATAAAGAGGGAGGAAAATGGAAACAAAAATAGAAGGGGAATAATTTCAAGAATTTCCAAGTTTCGTCGATGAATGCAGGGATTTGTCGACGAAGGTCTTCAAGATCTCGTCGACAAGGTCCCGTCTCATCGACGAGAAAATACCGAACGAAGGATTTAGGCTGCTCTGAATTTCGTCAACGAAGGGTAACGTTCAACGATGAATTTACTGAAGGAATCGTCGACGAGTTGACGTGTCTCGTCGGTGAATCTGGCCCTATAAATGGTGCAAACTCAGATTTTTATCGCATTTTAGCACAAAATTCTTCCCCTTTCTCTCTCCTACGACCCCTCCTACTTCTCTCTTCGATTTCCGCCCTGCCAGTTGTCGGATCGATGATCCAAAGCCACCACAACGGTCCTGGAAAAGTTCTTTGCAAGTCTATCAAAGAGGATCGTTGGTAAAACGAAGTTGAATTTCATCCCAAATTTAGGGTAAGACCTTTTAGTCAATTTTTGGACTTCTGACAGTTATAGGAAATGATGTAGAAAAAAAAAATATTGATATTCTGTTTTGGCAAATGTTGTTTTCAGGGTGTAGGAGGCCTTGCAGGTGTTAGGCCAGTAAACCATAGGGGCTTTCCAGTAGTTAGGTAAGGGAAATATGCTATGCTAGGCAATTTTACTATGTTTCAGTATAAACTACATATAATTAATTAAATGATTAGTCACAATAGAAATTTATACAATCTATCACTTATATATAATATGTTTAAAATTTCTATGTGGATTGAGAATATGAAAATAGTACGGAAGTATGTTTTATAGTTTTCAGTACCATGATTATACGAATTTCAGTACCATGATTGTGTAGTTCTCAGTATTATGATTATACAGTTCTCAGTACCATGACGTATGAATTACAGTTCAGTTCAGAAATACAGATAATACAGTTACAGTTTACTTAGTGTCATGGTTTATGCGGTTATTTCAGGATCATGGTAAATCAGGTAGTTGTATATAGAGATATATTATATAGTATCAGACCATGTTGGACCATACAGTTACAGAGCATGGTACCGTTGCTATAGATATTTTAATTATGAGTGCAACCACCTATTTAGATAATACGTGATAGTAGGTCAATCATATAGTGCCCTTGATGGACAGGCTCCCCATCAGATATGGATTGAGGTGGGTAGATCAAACCGAGGGAGTATAGTGATTTACCCTAGTTAACCAGCCAGTGTAGATCCCGCCTACGGGCCACACAACCCTGTCATGAGGGGTTAAATCATGACACACAATTATCTACAGGAAAAGTTTTCAGTTACTATTACGTATATATAGATTTACAAAAACAGGGAATATACTTATGTACATTAGAAGTATTTTGAATAGTAATCTACAATACTGTTATGTTAAGCAACATGGAAAGGGTGGTGAATTTTATTACTTGTGCTGTATTTACATATCCAGCTATACATGATTATATAGAAACAAATTTTCATAATATGATAGCTTATTTCTCACACACTAGTAATAGCATATTTCGTCTTACTGAGCGTTAGCTCATCCTAGTGTTGAATCATTTTTCAGGTGATCTAGGTAGGCGAGCAGACTAGGCTCGCCGATAGTGGGGCTTCGGTATTGCCCTGACAGTGAAGTGAGTATTGTGGGAATATTTTTGTATAACCCTAGCTAGTTGAAGGTGTTTTGGGAAAACAGATATATATGTATATTTTGAGTATACATTCTAGCACCTTGGTATTGTATATAATTATATGTGGATATTTTTATTTGATTTCTGCTTCTCACTGCTTAGGTTGATGATTAGGTTTGCCCCAGTATGGTATCAGAGCATGTAAAATGTCATTGTATAAAAAAAAAAAAAAAAACTCAGTTAAATAGCAGGTCGTTACAGTTTGGTATCAGAGCCTAGGTTGTTAGGTTTTGTAGACTTTAGAGTGCAGCAGAAGCAATACCAAAGTATAGGAAAAGGATTTAGGGTTTGTTCGATTATCTGGATACAAGGTTGGGCTGCTGCAAGTTGGTGGCTGCGTTACCTACAAGAGAACAGAGGAAGCTAGGGAGGGAATAGAGAATAAGGGAGGAAGAGTAAAGGAAAGAAGAAAAAAAAAAAAAATAGAGAAGACAGTGGATAGGGAATGAGAGAAAACAGAGAAGAAGAGAGCTGGGAATTAGAGAAAGAAAATTAAAAACCAATGAGAGAATGAGGAAGAACAGGGAGCGAAAAGAGAGAGGTCCTACGCAGGGAAAAAGAAGGGATTTTAAAGGGTAGGGAGCGGTGCCCTAGGACCCAAGACCCGATAGGAGCTGACCCGGATCCAACCAACCCAACAACTTGACCCAATTGAAGTTGACCCGAATTGTTATATTTTTTTCATTTTTTTCATTCCCTATTCATCACAAATCTGACTCTTTTGGAGCCTGTATATCACAAAACTCAAAACATGAAAGTTGTACATAATCCTTTTCTCTTTCTCAAAAAATTTGAATCGTCTAGATCGGAGCTCGAATGGAAAATTTATGCATGAAATACGAATAGGTGTCGGTTTTGGTTCCCGGGAATTTTCCTGCGATAAAAAATTACTAAAACTTCATAAATAGTTCAATAAACTCAAGAATGATAATTTTGGCACTTTATTAAAATATTGGACAATTTTAGACATTTAATTAAAAATATAAATCGTAAAGCCCGGGTTAAGATGCCCAATTACGCAGTTTTGACGCGTAATCACTTTTTAATTCTCTTTTCTCCCTCCTTTTATTATTTAAATATTATAAATTCTTTGGATCACTACAAAAAGGAAATTTTTGAAAGAAAGGAACAGCAGATCTCATCGACGAGTTTCATGTCTTCGTCAACGAGTGTTCTACTAAAGATTGTCGACGAAGTTCAGTTCCTCATTGATGAGAAGATCCCGAATGAGCAAATTTCATATTTTAAGACTCGTTGACGAAGTTCCTTCTGTGACTTGTCGATGAATCCTGTTTACTCGTCGACGAGACCATGTGGCAAAATCGAGTATAAAAGGATTTAGGAAGCTTCTTGGCAAAGAAAACATTTTTTTTCCTCTGAATTTCTCACTCTAAAAAGGCTCTCTGCATTCTCTCTAAATTTTTGGCCCAGATTCTGCCCGAATCGAGGATAGGAGACCGCTACGATGCTCTAGGGAGGATTCTTTACAAATCTAGCAGAGTAGTTTTTTAAACTGGGCTTTTTGGGAAACGCTTCTA
Organism: Malania oleifera; assembly: GCF_029873635.1. NCBI lineage: Eukaryota > Viridiplantae > Streptophyta > Magnoliopsida > Santalales > Ximeniaceae > Malania > Malania oleifera. Next base: position 140,285,172 of record NC_080418.1, read on the forward strand.
AGTTGAGGTAAGGGTTAAGATTCTCAGTTTTTGATTTTTAAAGGTTTATTTAAGGTTTATAAGTTGGGAAAATGTAGAAATAGCATTTTTTTTAGGGTCTATGTAATTAAACTAGGGTTTTTGAATCAGGGTCCGGGTGAGCGTCACATGCATCTTTTTTAGGATTCCTTTTGGCATAATTCAAGAAAGCAGGTAAGGGGGAATCTATATTAAACTAGGATTTTATGAATTAAACCGATAAAAATGGATAATTTATGTATATATATATCTTTTTGTATGGGTTTAAAATGTCAACAATTTGAATCATGTTTTCTTAGCCTAGGGTTATTTTATTAGTTATGTATATGTGAAAATGGATAAATGAAAGTGAAAGATATTTTCAGGATAATTATGCAAAAAATGAAAGGTATAGTTTTCAGTATATGAATGTTAAATGTAGGTTGACATATTTTACAGGAAATATATATATATATATATATATATATGAATTTTACTGCAAAATAGTGTGACATGAGTAAAATAGAATTCTGTGTGGAATTGTGTTATATGTATGAGATGGAGGATATACAAGAAATGAATTGAAATGAAAATGTTATATGACATATGCTACATGTGAGTATTAATGCAACCATGGAACCAAAAATAGCTGAAAAATGTTGGGACTAACACAAAAATAGTTGAAAGATGTTAGGTACCAGACTAGCGCATTTCTATGTGGACGTTACAAAAATAACTAAAAGACATTGGGACTAATACAAAAACAACTAAAAGATGCTGGGACTAACACAAAAGCAAATGAAAGATGCTGGAACTAACACAAAAAGTTGCTGAAAAATGTTAGGACTAACAAAAAAAATAGCTAAAAGATGCTGGGACTAACACAAAAACAACTCAAAGATGCTGGTACTAACACAAAACAGCTAAAAGATGCTGGGTATATTATGAAAAAAAAAATGAGAATGAAATGTGAAATGTGAATAATGCGAAATGGGAAAAGCCACGTAATGTGAAATGAAATGAAATGTAAAAGATGCAAATATGAATAGTTGTGAAATGCAGGATAAATGAAAGACAGAATAATGTATTATGGTAGTATCATTATTGATGCTTGTAGAACATGTTATGTTTGGGCATGGCAAACTCTTCGCCCGAGGGCTTGCTAAGCGAGGCGAGTGCTCTAGTTAGTATCAGGTGTAGAAGTAGGCTGTCTAACGTACTAGGGTAGAGGGAAACTACTTGTATGGGCTGGTAGATTTCCCTATTCTTGGGAGCCTTCCCTGGAAAACTTTTCTATGAACTGTGTGAGTACAAGATTACTTCTTCACCTCAGGGCTTACTGAGTAAGGTGAGTGCCCTAGTATGCTTTAGTTGTGACCTTCGGGTTGCCTAAAGTATCAGAGCATAGGGGTACTACTTGTATGGGCGGGTAATCACCCCTATCCTTAGATTTTTCTCGTAGGTAAAATATCTTGCATGTGATTTATTAGTTTCAGAAATTATGTTAAGATTTACAAATGTTAAATATTATGTTGATTATAATCCCATGTATGCCACATGCTGATTTAATATATTGTTTCTTCCTTATTGACATGTGTCTCACTCGAACAAAAATTTATCTTTTTTAGGACCTCCACGGGATTGAGCTTAGAGAGCTCGAGGTTATTATAACATTTTTGAGTTAGAGAAAGGAAGAAAAGGGGTATAAGCTTGATGACATATTGGGTTGTATAAATTTATGTTTTATGTTTTATGTTTAAAGTCTTCTGGGTCATGAATACTGGAAGTTGTTGGTTATGGTTTTGGAGTTATGCTTATATGTAGATACAGGTGGAAGTATGATTTATGTTGGAATGTAGATAGATATAGAAAACTCTAGTATTATATTAATTGAGGATTATAATTATGTTTTCCGCTGAGTAATTATTAATGGAATAACAGGTACAGGAAAATGAATGACATGGCACCAGGATCCCACAAGGCGGGTTTGGGGCGCCACAAAGCATAGTTAATATAGTATAACACACCAGACTGGGTTTACGAGTTTGGGGCGTTACAGTTTGGTATCAGAATCATAGGTTTTGGGATCCTGTAGACTTAGTAATGATTAATATCAAAGTATAGGAATCAGTTGGGATAAGGGTACTAGATGGATAGGTTAGGTTTGGTAATGAGAAGTATTGGATTTTGTTTTGTAGTTTAGAGGCGAAAATACGTCGACGATTTCTTGTGATTTTTTTGAAGCAGTTGACAACCTCAGAAAAACCATGGTAAACCTTAGATGATTTCGTTTCTGAGCTGTGAGACTAGTACTTATATGGAGAACTTAGATGTATATTGGATTTAAATTATATAATTGTGTTATTGGGGCTATGATATGGAATTCTTATCTCTTTCATATCCTATTTTCAGGATGGATCCTAGGGATGATGATGTTGAGGCTGAAGGAAGGGATGATTTTGAGACTTCCTATGAAGAGGACATTGATACCTCTGCAATGCTGTAGGGTATAGCCCGGCAGGTCAGAGTTGAAATGAGGAAGGATCCGACAGAGCAGAACTGTCCACCTGCAGGTCAGGGCTGCAATATTAAGGAGTTTATGAGAATGAATCCTTCAGGTTTCATAGGAGGACCTGATCCAGTGGCTATAGAGAATTGGGTACAGGAGATAGAGGAGATCATGGCTGTACTCGACTGCACAGATGAGCAGAAGGTCCGTTATACCACATTTAAGATGATTGGAAACGCGAAACGCTAGTGGTTTTCTGTGAAGCTGCTAGAGGGATAGAGGGTAGTGAAAGTGGCACTGACCTGGAAACGATTTAAGGAGCTATTCTTCAAAGGGTGTTTTCCTACGTCCACTAGAGAGGAAAAGGTTGAGGAGTTTACCAATCTGACCCAAGGAAATATGACTGCAAGAGAGTATGTGGCAAAATTTGTAAAGCTATCTCACTTTGCCCTTTTATTATTCCTAATGAGGTGAGAAAGGCTAGAATGCCTCAGATGGAAGATCTTCAAGCTGGTAGTGGGATTGCAGGTCCAGAACTTCTCGTACTTGGTGGATAACGCTTCAGTACTAGAAAAGAGCTTGTAGGGTAGTTCAGGGTCATCAAAGCAGAAGAAGAGGCCTACACCATCAAGTTTTCAAGCTGAGGTTAGTAAAGGATCAAGAAAGAAAGAGAAAGAAGTAGTCAGCTCGAGGCAGGAGATAGGAGATCGAGGTTATCCCGGTAATCAGTATAGTTAGTCTTACCCTGTATGTGACTCACTCGAAAAATGAGCAGCTCGAAAGCTATCCCAAGTATAGGAGTTCTGTCGTGTAATATTAAGCCCAAGGGCTAGATCGTCTCCTCAGGGAATGCGTTTTAATCTCAGATTTTACTTTCTTCCAATCGAAATTAAAAAGGTACTGAACTCAGTTCAGATTCGGGTTTTCAAGATTGTGGAGACTTAAATGAAAACCGAATTAAAGTCCTAAAACTATCACGCATGGAATTAAATAACAATAATGAAAACCCTAGTCTACTTAAGGAAACACTAGATCATACTAACTAAAAATGGAAACTTTAAATATGGAATTAAAATAATAATAATGAAAACCCTAGTCTACTTAAGGAAACACTGGGACACGCGTTAATTAAAAATGACAACCTAGAACATGGAATGAAAAACACATAATGGAAACTAAACTAGACACATACTAAAAAAAAACCGAACCTACTAAAAATCGAACCTTTAGCACAATTAAGAGATCAAATCAAGACTCACAATTTAAATGCAAACATGAATTCAACGGAAATTTTAAAAACGTAAACAATAACGGAACACAATAAAAACACAACCTTTACTAATCATAGACCCTAATTAAATCGAATTTCGACAAAAAAAATATCTGAATTTAATTAAGAATGTTAAATTAAAATAACTATCAATTAGATAAACAAAGAGATTAATTTAACAATAAAGAAATACCCAACATTACTCAACTTAAACAAAAAGAAAGAAAACTCCAATAACATTAAAAAAAAACTAAACTTTCTTCAATATTCCAAGATTCAAAGAAAAGTAAATAAAAGAAAGAAAGAAAGGAGAAGAGAGAGTGAGAGAAACAAATCCACGGAGCCGTGGCAGCAGCTGCGGCTGTGTGTGGGTTGGTTCGCGGCTGTGGCATGGAGCAAGGAACAATGAGAGAGTGGCTCACGGATCTGCTGGTGCTGTTGGCGGCCCCCGGAGAGAGCAACAAAGTGTAGCAGGAGCTTTTTGTGCTGCGGAAACAATGGGAAAAAGAGGTTTGAGCGAGAGAGAGAGAGGGATAAAGGGAAGGAGAACAAAGAATAGAGAAAAGAGAAAGAGAGCAAAGCAGAATTTAAAAGAACAAAAAAAAAAAAAAAAAACAAACTAAAGAAGAAGAAGAAGAGGAGAATGGGGAGCCTTGGGGGCTGCCTACGCAGGAAGAGAAAGAGAAGGGTTAAATAGGATAGGGGGGAAAGCCCTAGACCCGAATAGGAAACCCGAATTGCTATATTTTTTCATTTTTTTCATTCTCTGTTCATCGCAAATCTGACTCTTTTGGAGCCCGTATCTCACAAAACTCAAAACACAAAAGTTGTAGATAATCTTTTTTTATTTCTCCAGAAATTTGAATCGTCTCGATCGAAGCTCGGACGGAAAAGTTATGTACAAAATACGAACAGGTATTGGTTTTGATTCCCGAGAATTTTCCTGCGACAAAAAATTACCAAAACTTCATAAATAGTGCAATAAAGTTCAAGAATGATGATTTTGGCATTTTATTAAAATATTGGACAATTTTAGATATTTAATTAAAAATATAAACCGTAAAGCTCAGGTTAAACGTCCAATTACACAGTTTCGGTGCGTAATCACACCCCCCAACTAACGTTTTGCTAGTCTCTAGCAAATGACGTGAATGAATCTCAAGGTGGTGTCTACAACTACATACTCCGGTGATCATGAAATCAATGCACATGCGATATAACTATACCACTTCACATACAAGAACATAACTGAATTTCACACAAGCTCGTTCATATTCAATGCACACGACTCCAAAGCACGTCACTCATGCAAGTTTCATCGTTTATATGTGATTTGAGAGTAGGATACTCACATGAAGTTAATCAGTGGCACATTTAGAGTTAATGCAATCATATAAGTTCGAGTATAAACAAGTAAACTCTCGAGGTGTGTGCGATGTGTGTGACTCAGTACACCTAGGACGCCAGTGGACACCTACAGAACGGTCGCTTTGACTCGGCCTTACTGGTATACCCTCAAGAACCCTCAAAGAAAATGGGTTCACTCGTCATATATGAGGAGGAGTGTCGCGATCAAACATCCCACATATTAAAAGGAACAACGCTAAGTATATGGAATGGACTAGTCTGGAAAGGATCTAGCCTATCTATGAGGTGTCGGGTCCTTCACCCTAGCATCTTCTCACTTACTCGCCATATCCAACTGAGACCACCCTAGATCAACTCATTCACAAACTTGTCGTGAATATATCTGAGGCATTAACCGGTTGAAGCATCTTCATACGTGGAAAATATGTGTCGTCCTTGACTTTTTTGTGATATGTATGGGCCGGCATTGACATTTCATTTCATGCGCATGTGTATTGCTTATTCTTTATTTTGCTCATTCTTCATTTTCTGTCATTTCTTGATCAATTAGGACAATCATAACACTTTTTTTTGTAATCTTCATACCATCAATGGGAATTGAGCTCGAATAGAGTTTATGAATTAAGTCTATCTCTAGGGGTGGCTCAGCCTTCACATTTTGAGTAGGCTACAAGACCTAGGTTTCTATCTCCCCACTAGGTGTCACCTCTAGGCTAGCAAATCAAAAACAGAGACTAGTGTACAAGGAATCATCCAGAAAAAGAGAATTGAGTTCTGTGAACTTTGATTTGATATTAACGCTTAAAAAGATGATAAATAGCTCAAGGATATCTCACAAGGTGTCATAGTCGCCATGGGTGTTCTCTCAGTGCTCACAAGAAACCCTAAGTGCAATGAATCACGTGAATGTGTTTATTTAGCCTCGTGAGGTGCATGTAGATACAGGAAATTATATAGTCAAATTAACACGAATGAACTACCAATCGATTCTTCATGGAGTCATAAGATCATATAGAGAGAAACTACGCATGATTGACTCAAGTGTGTAATTCGTAAGTTATACATGAGTATGTGAAAGGTATACAAAGTGTTAAGTATGGTATAATGCAATGTAATTCATTAGTGCTCCTCCTTTCTTTCTCTCTCTTTCTTTTTGAATTTTTTTTTTGTATTTTTGATTTTTTTTTGTTTTTTTGTTTTTTTTGTTTTTGTTTTTGTTTTAAAATAATAAAACCCAGTACGTGTATGTGCACAGTGTCACATGCGAATGCTCATCCCCTCCAACTAAAGTGGAACATTGTCCTCAATGTGAAAGCATAGGGGAAATAAAAAGGACTGTGCACAGGAAAAGTAAAGCGTACCTGAGTGGCGAAATAACAAAAATCGAACTACGAGAAAATGGTCCTGAAAACTAACTAAAAATAAAATAAGATAAAATAAAAGGAAAATAAGGGAAAGAAAAACATCACAATTGTCTGGCGGAGGCTTAGGAGGAATTTCGTCTGGTGGCCGCAGGTATATAAATTGCAATGGCGGTTCTCCAAATTTGAGCCGCCAAAATCGATCAGTCTTCAAACCTGCATGAAAATCAACCCCAGATAAATTAATGCGTGTCAAAATACCAAACAAAATGTGTGCAGGTCGACCCTCTTGTGTTGACAAGAAAGGGTCTTTATTCAGCATCGTTTCCAGGAAATTTTCTTCTTTACGAACTAATGTGTGATAGGAAGTTATCGGAATAATTACCTGCAGTTCTTCAGAAGCATTAACATTAAAGGTTTTACCTAGTTCTTTGAAAATTATATGCCCACCAGATCGTTCACCCTCTTTATCTGGTGTACACATCATCATACCACTGCAAGAGTCTGCATCCACATTATGCTCCTTAACATCTGATTCAGGTAGGAGTGACGGTTTCATGGTTTCTGAGCTCAGAGCATGAGGTACCACAGGTTGGTACTCCGTATGAGTATCAGTCTCATCATCAACTAAATGCTCCGCTTGTGGCCCCATTTCCTCTGATTTTTCTTTGACTTCTTCTGGTTCAGCCATGACTTCTAGTGCTGGGACAACTGGTTGTTCGACGATGAGCATCTCAAGTTGGGGAAATTCTTTCTCACTTCTTGAAGTAGTGGTGGCCTCTGCTGTCTCAAGAGAAACATCGTGTATTTGTTGGTGTGGTTACTGGTACTTTTGAGAACTAGGCTGAAGTTCTGCGAGTGTTTCCTCGTTTTCTAAGATGTCCAACTGTGTGCTTATCGCATTAATGGTGTCCCGCAATTCATTATTATGATCGACTTGAGTTTGCATAAATTGTTGGAGCATGTTCGCCATCTGTGTTATGCTATCCTCGAAAAGGTCTGACGACGTACGGCTCTGAGGGATCTGTTGTGGCTGGTAATGAGGCGGAGGAATATCTGGGTATTTTGGTGGTTCATATGCATCACCACCACTAATTGTGCTGATAGGGTGTGCAGTCATGGGTGCCTGAGTGTATCGTGTGTTGCACTGCGGGACATTATCAGCTAAGTAATCAAAGAATGATAATACTTGATTTGGATCCTCGCTGACGGGCTCTCCATTATACATAGTCTGGACAAAACACTTGCAATCAGGGGTAAAAGCAGTATAAAAATAATCAGCTAACCTCCATGAGTCAAACCCGTGATGTGGGCAAGTACAAAGCAGATCCTTGAATCGTTCCCAGCAAGCCCGAAATGTCTCGTCATCATGCTGCACAAAATTAAGAATCTGTTCCTGCAAAAATTGAGTTCTCTGTGAGGGACAAAACGCATGTAGGAATTCACGCTCCATATCAGTCCAATTAGTGATAGAATAAGGTCTCATAGAATGAAACCAAATCAGTGCCCTATCCTGCAAAGTAGCAAGGAATAAATTTAGTCTAGTAGATTCGTTAGCTCTAGCATGAGAGAAAAAGATGTTGCAGGTTAACTCAAACTCTACTAGGTGCTGATAGGGGCACTCAGATTTCGTCCCGTAGAACTCGGGTAGCAGTGACGTTCTCCTGCGCTGCATCATAAAATTAAGCTCATCATAAGGCAAAATAGTGGAAGAGGATGCAGTGGCATATTCAAGCTGCAAAAAATCCATTATCGTGCGCGGTGCAGGTGCAGCCATTTTTCAAAACTCAAAATTTTTTTCTGTTTTTCTTTTATGTTTTTTTTTCTTTTTTCATAAAACTAATAAAAATGATGGAAAAAACGCAAAATTGAGACTAAAATCGACAGTCCCCGGCAACGACGCCAAAAACTTGACTCACTCGAAAAATGAGCAGCTCGAAAGCTATCCCAAGTATAGGAGTTCTGTCGTGTAATATTAAGCCCAAGGGCTAGATCGTCTCCTCAGGGAATGCGTTTTAATCTCAGATTTTACTTTCTTCCAATCGAAATTAAAAAGGTACTGAACTCAGTTCAGATTTGGGTTTTCAAGATTGTGGAGACTTAAATGAAAACACAAATTAAAGTCCTAAAACTATCACGCATGGAATTAAATAACAATAATGAAAACCCTAGTCTACTTAAGGAAACACTAGATCATACTAACTAAAAATGGAAACTTTAAACATGGAATTAAAATAATAATAATGAAAACCCTAGTCTACTTAAGGAAACACTAGGACACGCGTTAATTAAAAATGACAACCTAGAACATGGAATTAAAAACACACAATGGAAACTAAACTAGACACATACTAAAAAAAAAACCGAACCTACTAAAAATCGAACCTTTAACACAATTAAGAGATCAAATCAAGACTCACAATTTAAATGCAAACATGAATTCAACGGAAATTTTAAAAACGTAAACAATAACGGAACACAATAAAAACACAACCTTTACTAATCATAGACCCTAACTAAATCGAATTTCGACAAAAAAAATATCTAAATTTAATTAAGAATGCTAAATTAAAATAACTATCAATTAGATAAATAAAGAGATTAATTTAACAATAAAGAAATACCCAACATTACTCAACTTAAATAAAAAGAAAGGAAACTCCAATAAGATTAAAAAAAAAACTAAACTTTCTTCAATATTCCAAGATTCAAAGAAAAGTAAATAAAGAAAGAAAGAAAGGAGAAGAGAGTGTGAGAGAAACAAATCCACGGAGCCGTGGCAGCAACTGCGATTGTGTGTGGGTTGGTTCGCGGCTGTGGCATGGAGCAAGGAACAGCGAGAGAGTGGCTCACGGATCTGCTGGTGTTGTTGGCGGCCGCCAAAGAGAGCAACAAAGTGCAGCAGGAGCTTTTTGTGCTGCGGCAACAATGAGAAAAAGAGGTTTGAGCGAGAGAGAGAGAGAGAGGGATAAAGGGAAGGAGAACAGAGAATAGAGAAAAGAGAAAGAGAGCAAAGCAGAATTTAAAAGAACAAAAAAAAAAAAAACAAACTAAAGAAGAAGAAGAGGAGGAGAATGGGGAAGAGGAGAATGGGGAGCCCTGGGGGCTGCCTACGCAGGAAGAGAAAGAGAAGGGTTAAATAGGATAGGGGGGGAAAGCCCTAGACCCGAATAGGAAACCCGAACTGCTATATTTTTTCATTTTTTTCATTCTCTGTTCATTGCAAAGCTGACTCTTTTGAAACTCATATCTCACAAAACTCAAAACACGAAAGTTGTAGATAATCCTTTCTTCTTTCTCTAAAAATTTGAATCGTCTCGATCGATGCTCGGACGGAAAAGTTATGCACAAAATCCAACAGGTGTTGGTTTTGATTCCCGGGAATTTTCCTGCGACAAAAAATTACCAAAACTTCATAAATAGTGCAATAAAATTCAAGAATGATGATTTTGGAATTTTATTAAAATATTGAACAATTTTAGATATTTAATTAAAAATATAAACCGTAAAGCTCGGGTTAAACGTCCAATTACGCAGTTTCGGTGCGTAATCAGTATGCCAAACATGTAATAAGAGGCATAGGGGTGAATGCTAGTTTTGGACTCCTAACTATTTTAGGTGCGGTAAGCCGGGGCATATCATGTGGACTTGCCATGTGCTGTTGCCAAATACACTTGCACAGAGTCAGAATCGGGGAAAGCAGCCAATACCACTGGTAGGTCCAGCCTGAGTTTACTCATTGATCCAACCTGAGCAAGATAAGGCCAGGGGCGCAGGTATGGGTTTATGATTAAAATAATTATGATTTGATTTAATTATGGATGAATTGAAAGTTTATATGATGATAATATCATTGATGATGCAAGAGTAATTGGTGATATATATTGAACTGTATGGAATATATTAAGTTAACTATGGTAGAAATGTGAAAAAGAATGATTAGTGAAATTTCGATGACGAAATTTTCTAAGGAGGGGACAATGCAACGATCCAAAAAATTTTAATGATTAAGTAATTAGGAAAATGATAGATGGAATAGATAAATAGGGAATAAAGGGGAAAAGGGAAAATTTTGAAAGAAGGGAACAGTAGATCTCGTCAATGAGTTTCATGTCTTCATCGACAAGTGTTCTACTAAAAATTGTCAATGAAGTTTAGTTCCTCGTCGAAGAGAAGATCCTGAATGAGCAAATTTCAGATTTTAAGACTCATCGATGAATGAATCTACTCATCGACGAAGTTCCTTCTATGACTCATCGACGAATCTAGTTTACTCGTCGATGAGGCCACGTGGCAAAATCGAGTATAAAAAAATTTGGGAAGCTTATTGGTGAAGAAAACATATTTTTTTATCTGAATTTCTCTCTCTAAAATGCCTCTTTGCCTTATTTCTAACCTTTCGGCTCGGATTCAGCCCGAATCGATGATCAAAAACCGCTACAGTGTTCTAGGGAGGATTCTTTACACATCTAGCAGAGCAATTTTCTAAACTGGGCTTTTCGAGAAACACTCCTAAGTTGAGATAAGGGTTAAGATTCTCAGTTTTGGGTTTTTAAAGGTTTATTTAAGGTTTAAAAGTTGAGAAAAATGTAAAAATAGTTTTTTATTTAGGGTTTATTTAATTAAACTAGGGTTTTGGAACCAGGGTCCGGGTGAGCATCATAGGCATCTTTTTGGGGATTCCTTTTGGTGTAATTCAAGAGAGTAAGTAAAGGGGAATATATGTTAAACCAGGATTTTATGAATTAAACTGATAGAAATGGATAATTTATGTATATGCATATGTTTTTGTATGGATTCAAAATGCCAACAATTTAAATTATATTTTCTGAGCCTAGGGCTGTTTTATTAGTTATGTATATGAGAAAATGGACGGATGAAAGTGAAAGATATTTTCAGGGTAATTATGTAAGAAATGAAAGGTATATTTTTCAGTATATAAATGTTAAATGTAGGTTGGCTTATTTTACAAGAAATATATATATATATATATATATATGAATTTTACTGCTAAATAATGTAGCAGGAGTAAAATAGAATTCTGTGTGGAATTATGTTATATGTATGAGATGCAAGATTTATAGGAAATGAATCGAAATGAAAATGTCATATGAAATATGTTGTATGTGAGTGTTAATGCAACCATGGAACAAAAAATAGCTGAAAGATGTTGGGACTAACACAAAAACAGTTGAAATATGTTGTGTAGCATATTAGCGCAATTCTATGTAGACTAACACAAAAACCATTGAAAGATGTTGGACTTATACAAAAACAGCTGAAAGATGCTAGGACTAACACAAAAATAGCTCAAAGATGCTGGAACTAACACAAAACGGCTGAAAGATGCTGGGCATATTATGAAATGAAAATGAGAATAAAATGGAAATGAAATGTGAAATGTGAATAATGTGAAATGGGAAAAGCCACATAAAGTGAAATGAAATGAAATGAAAAAGATGAAAATGTGAATAGTTGTGAAAGGCATAATAAATGAAAAACGAAATAATGTATTACAGTAATATCATTATTTATGCTTGTAGAACATGTTATGTTTGGGCGGGGCAAACTCTTCACCTAAAGGCTTACTGAAAGAGGCGAGTGCCCTGGTTAGTATCAAGTGTAGCATTAGGCTGCATAACGTACCATGGCAGAGGGAAACTACTTGTATGGGCGGGTAAATTTCCCTATTCTTGGGATCCTTCGCTGGTAAACTTTTGTATGAACTGTGTGAGTACAAGATTACTTCTTCACATGAGGGCTTATTGAGTAAGGTGAGTGCCCTGGTATGCTTTAGTTGTGACCTTCGCATTGCCTAAAGTATCAGAGCAGAGGGGTACTACTTGTATGGGCAAGTAATCACCCCTATCCTTAGGTTTTTCTCGTGGGTAAAATACCATGCATGTGATTTATTAGGTTCAGAAAATGATTTCAAAAATTATGTTAAGATTTGCAAATGTTGAATATTATATTGATTATAATCTCATGTTAGCCACATGTTGATTTAATAAATTGTTTCTTCCCTTACTGAGATGTCTCTCACCCGAATGCAAATTTATCTTTTTCACGACCTCCACGGGATCGAGCTTAGAGAGCTCGAGGTTATAATAGCATTTTTGAGTTAGAGAAAGGAATAAAAAGTGTATAAAGTTGGTGATATTTTGGGTTGTATAAATTTATGTTTTATGTTTTAAGTCTTATAAGTTGTGAATACTGGAAGTTGTTGGTTATGTTTTTGGAGTTATGTTTATACATGGATACAGGTGGAAGTATGATTTATGTTGGAATGTAAATAGATGCAGAAAACTTTAGTATTATACTGATTGAGGATTGTAGTTATGTTTTCTACTATGTAATTATTAATGGAATAACAGGTATGGGAAAATGAATAACGTGGCACTCGGATCCCACAAGGCGGGCTCAGGGTGCCACAAAGCACAGTTAATCATGTATAATGCACCGGACCGGCTTTACAAGTTTGGGGCATTACGCTAATTATAACATGTGAATCTTCCCAAGATTTATAGTAGATACTATTGACCTTATAGGTCACACCCAGTTTTGATAATGACAAATACTCTTGGTATTTGATAACTTTTGAGTTAGTGTGCAGGTATATAATTAGCAGATCAACTAATGGCATATGAAGACTCAAAGTCTAAAGACCCTGAAGACTTCTTTAATTGTTGTAATCTATATTTCATTTCACTGGGTCTATAATAGTAACTAGGTATATCAATCTATAATAATCTCCGCATGTCATGCATGTAGGTGTGTAAGCTTAGAAATGCCATAGACTAACCATAGAGATCAAATGTCCTTCGGGTATCCTTCGGTCAACTTTCGGTTGACCGACATCAGGTTTTTTGGCTTACTTGAAAAGACCCTACATCCCTACACAAAATGCACGAAATAGTCCCCATATCATTTAACATATTAGGGGAATTAATCAAAGTGAAAATGAACTTTATAGGCATAAAATGTGTGAGGTCAGGCGACTGAACCCTAGGTGAACAAATCACCTCAGGCGCCCTAACTGTTGAGAAGTTAATAGCTTGACCCATCTTCGGGCGATCGAACCTATGCTGTATAAAGTGGCTCGGGCGACTGAACCAGACAACATGTTGACTTTGTCTTCGGGCACTCGAACCTTTTTTGAACGTACCTTCCTCAGGCACCCGAATGCCTATCAAGGCACTTTTCAACTACTCGGGCGACCAATAGTTTACATTCAAAAAGAGGCTTGGGCGACCGAACTTGCTGGTTCGATAAACCGAACTCAACTTTGGGCACCCGAACCACAGACAGATAGTTTATGTCTTTGGTTTAGCCAATCGAGCCCAAACTCGGGCACCCGAACCTTCAAAGGTGGCTTTTCTTACTAAGTTTGTTCGGGTGACCGAACCAAGATCAGCCACCCGAACCTCGGTGGGTTAAAAATATTTTAACCGTGGTAAATTTGGGTTAAGTTAGGTTAATTGTGTTTAAGCTATTTGAAAATTTTCTAAGAATACCCAAAAGGTCCCAAATGGTTATATTTTTAACATTGTCTATAAATATGAGTTCATTTGTGAGTATTAGTAAGAGATTAGCATAAAATCACTAACAAAATCCTCTCTACTTCAAAATCCTATTCTGGCCTAAATACTCTCTAATTTCTATTCCCTTGATACATTTTAGTGTTATGAGAGTATATTGGTTAGTATTGCTAGTATTGCTAATACTCCCAATGTGCTTGTGTGATTGAGTTATTGTTTTGGGGAGTTTAGCTTCGGTTTATCGCACATATTTTCATACTATAAATCTTGTGTTGGGATAAACTCGTAAGCTTAGGATATTTGCATTGTTATTGCAAGTTTCCCATAGCTTTGATTTTGTTTTGCAAAAATATTTTCTACAAGTTATAATAGTTTTCAAACTACTCTTGAGCTCATTACTTTGAAGGAAAATATTTTGAGTTAGTTTGATTGTTTAACTAGCATCTTTGAAACGCTGATTTTCTATTGTGATTTGATATAAATTATTTCAAAGATATAGCTTGTCTTAGAACACTCTTGAGCATACTTGTTATCTTATCTAGTTGAGTGTTGCTTGCATAGAGATACACATCACTGAGATTACTTTACCTACATTGTTGATGTGCATTTGATTGATTAACTATATTGTGCGTATCTGGGTACACATCTACTTTACATGAAAGCATAATCACTGTACCATTTCATTGTATTTCAAATACTATTGTATTTCTAGGCATGGGCCTGAAGAGGGAGACTAGCCCTTTGAAATAGTCCAAGATTGGCTTAGATCCGGTTAGGAAAGTTAGGTGCGTCATCCTATTAAAGCGTGTTGGTTGAGGTCAGCCCCTTGAATTGCCCTGGTTGTATTAGGTGCCGCTCTACTCGTTAAGTGAGCCATTAGTGGAATTCTTGGGCTTGCGAGTTAGAGGCGGGGACGTAAGCACAATTGGCCGAACCTTGATAACATATTGTGTGTCTATATATATTTCCGCACTTTATATTTATCGCACGTATATATTATAGTGTGAATGATGCGCATGATTTGAATTTCCGCATATTATATTTATCTGCGCATTTGGGATTGTATAGAAAGACCCTAGGTTGTGAATATACTGCTGCTATTTAGATCAAACCTAGGAAAAAGTTTTAAATTCCAATTCACCCCCCCCCCCTCTCTTGGGAATACACCAAAGCTAACAGATACACTTGTCAGACTCATTTGATTTATATCCATTCTCAATCATGCAAGAATCAAATTTTTCATGCCACTGTTTTGGTGCTTGTTTTAAGCCATAAAGTGACTTAATTAATTTGCATACTTTGTTTTCTTGGTCAGGCTCTATAAAGCCTTCGGGTTGATCCATATAAATTTCTTCATTAAGTCCCCATGTAAAAAAGCAGTTTTCACATCTATTTGATGAATTTGTAGATTATAAATTTCCGTAATCGCAATTAACAATCTAATGATGTACTTTTGGAAACCAGAGAAAAAGTATCAAAAGCATCAAGATCTTTTTTTTTTTTTTTTTTAATAGCCTTTGGCTACAAAACGAGCCTTATACTTGCCTATTAACCCATCTGGTTTGAGTTTCTTTTTAAGGACCCATTTGCACTAAATGGTTTTACAACCCGATGGTAATTCTACTAATATCCAAGTTTTATTGGAAATTAGAGATTCCATTTCATCATTCACAACCTCTTTCCAAAAAATCACATCAGGCGATGTTAATGCATCTTGTAAGGTAATTTGATTTTCCTCTAAAATATTGACATAATAATCAGGACTAAAATCCTTCTCGACTCTAGCTCTTTTGCTCCTTCTTGGTTCAATCTCAAAATTTGTTTTACTCTTTAAGTTAGGAGTAGATGAGCTAGACTCTGAAAAAACATTATTACTAACACTTTTACTCCCACTATCTCTAGTTTTAAATGGAAATTTCTCTTTATGAAAGATTGCATCCCTTGATTCAAAGATAACATTATTCTCAATGTCTAAAAATCTATAGGTTCTACTATGAATAGAATATCCAAAAAAAAACACAAGTAGAAGCTTTAGCACCTAATTTAGGTCTTTTAGGGTCTGTGAGCCTTACAAAAGCTAAACAACCCCAAACTTTGAGATAGCTTAAAATAGGCTTATGCCCTTTCCAAAATTCAAAAGATTCATATTCACGACCTTTATCACTTCTAATTCTCTTAATTTTACTACCGAACTGATTTTCAACTTCGAGGAGGAAATTCTTAAATTTTACAAAAGCGTCACTTTTATTTTTCAACAAATATATATGCGCAAACTTTGAAAAGTCATCAATAAAAGTGATAAAATATCTATTTCCTCCACGAGTTAAAATTCCTTCAAATTCACACAAATCTGTGTGAATTAAGTCTAATAATTCGGTATTTCTTTCAATGCTTTTATGAAGCCCTCTTGTTATTTTAGCTTTACTACATGATTCACATTTATCAAAATCCTTATCTACATTTGGAATTAATCCCAAACCACTCATGATTCCTACATATCTACTATTAATATGATATAAACGAGCATGCCAAAAACATAACAAAGAGAGCATATAAATAGAACTTGAAGATGCTATATTGTTATTCTCAATGCTGAATTTAAACATCCCATCACAAGCATAAACTTTGCCCACAAATATCCCATTTTTAGTAATTACCTATTTGTCAGATTCCATGGTTTGTTTAAACCCAGCATTGTTAAGGAGAAAACCTGACACCAAGTTCTTTCTCATGGAAGGAGTAAAAACTACATCTTTTAATACAAATACTCTTCCAAAAGTAAACTTCAATTCAACCTCACCACTTCCAAGTACTTGAGTGGTATGTGAATCACCAAGTATAATAGTTTTGGGTTCCTTAAAAGAAGAATACACCTTAAACCAAGATTTATCATAACAGACATGCTTATTAGCACCTGAGTTTGCCCACCACCCCTCAATACTATGTACCATATTTATATCAGTAAACATTGCCACAAAAGGTTCCTCAACTATATTAGATTGAGGAAAAGGCCCACGTTTTCAAAATTTGCAAATTCGAGCAATATGCTCACTTTTTCCACAAACATAACAAACATTATTGTTTTGCTTGTAAAGGGATCCTTGGTTTAAATTCTTTTGATTATCGTTGCCCCCATTCATTTTTTGAGGTCTACGTTTATTTTTCATATTTATCCACTTCGGCTTTAATCGAGGGCTTTTAGGAAAAAGATCTTTAGGCAAAGTATTATGTTCGGAAGCAATTAAATTTACCTTTGTGGTATTATCGTTATTGGTATTACCAATTTATTACATAATTGCATCTTGCCCTCTTGCCTCCTCCTCTATGCGAATTCGAGTGATCAGGGCTTCAAGAGACATATCTTTCTGTTTGTGTCGCATGCTCTTCTGGAATTCTCTCCAAGATGGGGGTAACTTGTCAATAATTCCAACCACAACAAGATTGTCTCCAATCTTGATCCCTTCCGATGTAACTTTTTCCACTATCATTTGGAAGTCTCATGCTTGCTCCACAACTGATTTTCCGTCCACCATTTAATAACGGAAAAATTGACTAGCTGCATATTTTTTCACTCCTACATCCTTAGTATCATACTTATTCTGTAAAGCTTTCTAGATTTTCTTTGCGGAAGAGTAAGTAGTATCATAATAATCATAAAAATGATCAGCCAAACAATTTAAAATGTAGTACCGCCATTATTACTCATCCTTTTCGTATTGTTCCAATTTCTCTTGGTGATCAACCAACTCATCTTCATTCATTTTTTTGGTGTCGATCTTTTTTGGATCCTTCTCGGTGAGAACATAAGCAACTTTGAGTAGACTAAGGTAAACGAGTACCTTGCCTTTCCACCTCTTGAAGTGGGCTCCTTTAAACCAGAAAGGCTTGTTGAGATCTCCAACATTTTCACTCGGTTTCTCAACAATAGGCTCCATATTGAATCTCTTTAAAATTGTTAGAAAACTAATAATATAAAATGATACAAATTTAGATACAAATGAAAAATAAGAATGTTAAACAAGATTCATAAATAGGTTAAGGCACAGATATTTCATTCTCTTTAAGTAGATTCAAGACCTCTGCGGCTATGTGGTTTAGCCCACGAACCGGTGCAGCAGAACTCCTCAAGACTTGTCTACCCCAGGATACAACAGCCCGATTTGAATCGTACGACTCACTCTAATTCTGCACAAACTGAGGAGATGCTATATTGTTATTCTCAATGCTGAATTTAAACATCTCATCACAAGCATAAACTTTGCCCACAAATATCCCATTTTTAGTAATTACCTATTGGTTAGATTCCATGGTTTGTTTAAATCCAGCCTTGTTAAGGAGAAAACCTAACACCAAATTCTTTCCCATGGAAGGAGTAAAGTATACATCTTTTAATACTAATACTCTTCCAGAAGTAAACTTCAATTCAACCTCACCACTTCCAAGTACTTGAGTGGTATGTGAATCACCAAGTATAATAGTTTTGGGTTCCTTAAAAGGAGTATACACCTTAAACTAAGATTTATCATAACATACATACTTATTAGCACCTGAGTCTTCCCACCACCCCTCAATACTATGGACCATATTTATATCAGTAAGCATTACCACAAAAGTTTCCAAAACTATATTAGATTAAGGAAAAGACTCAATTTTCGAAATTTGCAAATTCGAGCAATTTGTCCACTTTTGCCACAAATATAATAAACATTGTTGTTTTACTTGTAAGGGGATCCTTGGTTTAAATTCTTTTGATTATGGTTGCCCATATTCATTTTTTGAGGTCTACTGTTATTTTTCATATTTCTCCTCTTAGGCTTTAATTGAGGGATTTTAGGAAAAAGATTTTTGGGCAAAGTATTATGTTCGGAAGCAACTTTGAGGTATTATTTCTCCACAAATTTACATTTGTGGTATTACCGTTTTTGGTATTACCACTTTCTTGCATAATTGCATCTTGCCCTCTTGCCTCCTTTATACGAATTCAAGTGATTAGGGCTTCAAGAGGCATATCTTTCCGTTTGTGGCGCATGCTCTTCTGAAATTCTCTCTAAGATGGAGGTAACTTGTCAAAAATTCCAACCACAACAAGATTGTCTCCAATCTTGATCCCTTCCGATGTAACCTCTGCCACTATCATTTGGAAGTCTTGTGCTTGCTCCACAACTGATTTTCCGTTCACCATTTGATAATGGAAAAATCGACTAGCTACATATTTTTTCGCTCCTTCCTCCTCAGTATCATACTTATTCTGCAAAGCTTTCCTGATTTTCTTTGCGGAAGAGTAAGTTGTATCATAATAATCATAAAAATGATCAGCCAAACAATTTAAAATGTAGTACTAACATTTATACTCATCTTTTTCGTATTGTTCCAATTTCTTGTGGTGATCAACCAACTCATCTTCATTCATTTTTCGGTGTCGATTTTTTTAGATCCTTCTTGGTGAGGACATAAGCAACTTTGAGGAGACTAAGGTAAAAGAGTACCTCGCCTTTCCACCTCTTGAAGTGGGCTCCTTTAAATCGGAAAGACTTGTTGAGATCTCCATTATTTTTACTCGGTTTCTCAATAGTAGGCTCCATATTAAATCTCTTTAAAATTGTTAGAAAACTAATAATATAAAATGATACAAATTTAGATACAAATAAAAAATAAGAATGCTAAACAAGATTCATAAACAGGCTGAGGCACGGATATCTCGTTCTCTTTAAGGAGATTCAAGACCTTTGTGGCTATATGGTTTAGCCCACGAATCGGTGCAGCAGAACTTTTCAAGACTTGTCTCCCCCAGGATATAACAGCCCGATTTGAATCGTACGACTCTTTCTAATTCTGTACAAACTAAGGAGTCCAAAGCTCCACTAAAAACGCCTTTCTTTGCTTGCCAAACTCTTTAGATTCAAGATAAGAATTATATGATGAGAATGAAGAGAAGAAATTAGTGTATTGTGCTAATACTTCAAGGGTTTATTTATAGGCACAAAATGACCCTTCATTCTCCATGTACTTAGTAAATATGATATGTATATATTAAGTAAATACATACTTAGATCAATGGTAAATTCATATAATTAATTATGCATTTATCAAATACATAAATGAATGACCATATTTAAATGTGGATGCATCACCCAATCCAAGGTACACGATTCTTTTCCAAGACAACAATAAAAAAATATAATAATATTAAAATACACCAACGTTTTCTTTCTTATTTAAGGCAAATGCATACATAACCAACAAAAATTGTTCCTTGAATGGATATCATAGAGTGGTAAATTAGCTAATTAGTCTTTGAATGGTTAGTCAATCCCTTCATATGCACAATTGTACTTCTGAATCCGTCCTTTATTTCTTGTAAACTTTACCCATTGTTGGTTATGTTGGAAGAGAATGGATTTGAAGTGCAACGTATTGAGAAAATTATATGATGGATATGTAAAATTAGGAAGATCATGTTGGGCTTTTGTGGAGCCTAATTGTGTTTTAATTTGAATGACGAACCAATCTTTATTTAATTAGAGATTTCTATCCTAAGGCTTAGTCCATGGAGCGAAGGCTTGGGCCAAGAAAATTTTGGAGCCCATTCGGAACGGAACCCTAAGCGCAACATATAAAAAGGATTGCTTTTGGGTGATTAAGGTTCGCATGGTTGTACCTGCGAGAGAGCGAGAGGGAGAGCATTGTATCACCGCACTCTCTGTGTTTTCTTCCTGATAATATTGAAATCCCTACAACTCTGTGGACGTAGGCAAAATTGGCGAACCACGTAAATATTGTCTTGTGCGTGTGATTGATTTTTCTTTGGCGTTATTTTTTCTCTATTTTGTTTCTCACAAGTTTCGAGAATTTGTTCTTTATTCCTAACAGATCAATGGGTGAGATCGATGGGTGATAAACAATTTCATCCCTTAGATGATTTTTTTTGTCACCTACAGTTTTTGACTTATGTCTCCTTTAAACAATTCTCCACTTAGCAACTTATGTGATTAGACAATATGTGATTCATCTTATCTAGGAGACCTATTTTTTAAAACGAGTATCCTAACTAAACGGTCATCATCACATTAAATGGGTGGATCACAAATTGATCCATTTATAAACGGGTTAATCGGGTTTGGGCCGAATCACCGGATGGGTAACCCATTTATTGGACCCTTTATATACTATGTTACACACCGTCCACGCCTCCCACCTTACACATAATGACATAAAATCCTATCCCCGTGGTGGGGATAGACACTGGGTATATGGGATCAGCTGAGAGTTTTTGTTCGGGGTCAACGTTGGGCATATGGGTCGAGGTCCTTAGGCTTTATTCAGCTAGACACTGGGTACATGGATCAGGTGAGAGTGTTTGTTAGGGTTAGGGGTGTTCTGCACTCTTTTTTTTTGGGTACGTCCGGGTATCCACCTACCGTCAACGACGTTCGTTTTACGGTCCATCGCACCGGCCAGTGACTAATCCCACGCCCCGTGGATCCGGGCCCACATCACCACGAGGAGGGTAAACCAGGAGCCTAGGGGCTGAATCAAACCCGGGAGGCTCATTGCTGACCTCGTGAGAGGCACACCCGTAGTCTGCTCAACCACCTGAGCTACGCCCTGGGGGCGGGTGTTCTACACTCTTACTCTCATCACAAATGGGTGTTTTTCCTTCTCATATGGCAGTTGAGTTTGGGGACAGCCGTAAGTTCTGCAAGTTTGGGTTCGTGCGGGGGCAAATCAGTTGTCCTTTTACCGTCTAATTTATTCTTTTTTTTTTAATATATTAAAAAATACCTTTTTTGTAAAAATATTTTTCGGAATAACTCAAGTAATCTCGCTACTTAGAGTAGCGAGATTTGCCACGTGTCATTCCCACAAAAAAAACATTATTTAATATATTTTTTAAAAAAATAATAAATCGAGAAATAAATTATTTTATGTAATAAATCGATTTATCATTATTATAATAATAAATGATAAATTTATTACGCAAAAAATTTTATTTCTCCATTTATTATTTTTAAAATATATATATTAAAAGAATTTATTTCTCAATTTATTACACAAAAGAACTTATTATGCAAAATAATTTATTTTTTGATTTATTATTCTTTAAAAAATATATTAAAAGAATTTATTGCATAATAAATTGAAAATTTGAACTTTATTTAAATTACCAATTTTAATTATGCCTGAAATTTATATGTATATATATATATATATATATATATATATTGACACAACAAAAAAATTTACTTTAATATTTATTTAATATAAGATTTTTTATCAATATCAATATTAATTAAGAAAAATACTTATTATTAACACTGCAAAGCTACGGACAGTAATTTTAATATTTATTCAATACTAGATTTTTTTGTGATAAACTGCTTCTTCACCGCGCAAAAGAAAATATAAAAAAATAAAAATGATATCATAGTCTAAATTCTAATTATTGAGATTAATTAGGTGGTTTGGCATCACTTGAGATATTTCAAAAGACTCATACATATTAAAATTATGAGTAATAAAAAAAAATTAGGGGATATTTTAATTCAATTAAATTATTAATTTTTGGGATTTTTTTTAAAAAATGAAAGAACCAAAGCAATGCATACAAGTTAAGAATTACAAATAATTATATGGATATTTTAGAAAATTTTAAAATAGTGTAATATATATATATATAGTATACAATAATTTTATAAATGATTTTGTATTTTAAAATTTGAATAAATCTTCATAACTTTTTATTATTATTTCTGAAAATAAGAAAATTTTAAATGTAAAAATAATTTTTATTACCTCCTGTAAAAAATAATAAATATAAAAAGGGGAGAGACCCGAGTATTTTCTTAAAAAAAAATTTATTTTAGATCATCATAAATACTGTTTTGTCCGCAGTCAACGGCTAGTTTCAAATCATTATTATATATTTAAATTTTCCAATCGCATGATGGGTATAAAAAGTTTCCCAAAATGTTCCCGATTTATAAATGTTAATTACTCAAAACTAATAATAAATGCTAAATTTATTACGCTGAAAAATTTGTTTCCTGATTTATCATTTAAAAAAAATATATTAAAAAGATTTATTTCTTGATTTATAATTTTTTTAAAAATATATTAAATAATATTTTTTTTGGAATGACACGTAACAAATCTCGCTATTCCAATTAGGAAATATTTTTCCAAAAAAAGTATTATTTAATATATTTAAAAACAAAAAAAATGATAAAACGAGAAAAAAGTCCAGGATTGGCGTATTTAAGGGGGATTGTACTCTGGTGGCTTCCTTCTTCCACAAAGTCTTTTGCTGCGCGTTGAGGTATGCTGGTTTCTTTTGATTTTTAAAATTAAAGTAAAATTAATAAATTATTATGAAAGTCATAAAAACTAACAAGAAGAAGAGGAAGAAGAAGAAGAAGAATTGCTATTGTCACAATTTTTATTTCCAAAAGACAAGAGAAGTCAAATAAAAATATCATTTATTATTGGTATTAAATATATTAAATATCATGATCCAGAAAATAAAAAACTTCAATAAATAAATTGTATCCATAATATAGTTTTGAAAATATTTTTTTCTCACTCTAATAATAGTCAATATTAAAAAAAAAACAAACAAACAAACAAACAAACACTGACTATATTCATTTAATAATTTCATTCTTATGTGAATTTGTTTATCAATTCATTTTCATTATACTAAGGGGACCTTATCGCGTCTTATTAATACAAGAGTGTGTTGACTTCTAGGTCATTGAAATTAAATGCAATGTCTAAAAATTCCTTCATGAAAGGGATTTTCCTCTTCAATGCCGCAGTGTAACTTCCTTTTGGGGGCCGGGAGGGGTTTATATGACTTTTTTTTTTTTTTTTTTAAAAAAATTAGACTTAAATATATCTAAATTCAAATGAAATTCAATTCAGTTACATATAATATTTTATCTAAACTCATAGAAATTTAAACTTGATATTTAAATTTCAAGCTCAAATGTGGTGTAAATATCGTATTATATAAAAATTATTTTGCTGCCCCTTATTGTTTTACCAAAATGAAGAACAATGAAAGTGATAAAGTGGTAAGCACCCAATCATCAATTAGAATTGCAAATTAAAATGATTTTTAATAATACATTTTTTAAAACAACAATAAATTAGTTCTAGTTATATTGAGTAATTGTTATTATTAATTAGATTTTTCAAAAAAAAAAGTAATTGAATAGTTTTAATTAAAAGCAACAAATAGTAGAATTCTTTTTGTCCCACAAAGCTAAGTTATCATGGTAATCCAATATATATATATATATATATATATATATATATATATATACCTGGGGACTCCAACCACCATCGCGCCACTTTGAATACTATGGTGCGGCACCAAACTCGGGGGTGAAAGTCGTTTACCCATTGACGCACTCTTAATAATTCTCCAAGATAAACTTTCAAGGAAAAATTGAACTTGTGATCTTGGAGTCACCAAAGTCACAAGTCACCCTTACCATTTGAGCCAACCCGGCTGGGCCATGGTAATCAAATATTAGCAAGAGAAAAGTGACCAGTCTTGAATATGTATATATAACAAAAATAATTATTACAATTTTTAATAGTATCATTTAATTATAATAAAGTAGTATTAATAGTTATATTAATTGTTATTAATTATAAATTTTAGAATTATAATAATGTTATTCAAAATTATGAAAGGTATGGATATTTTTATCCTGAGAAGTTAGATTATTATGGGACTTCATCAATCATACTAACAAACTCATTCAAAATGCACCATTATTATTTGCAAGATGAACAAGTCAAGTCACTTCCAAAAGCAATGCACCATTATTGTTCTGCTAAATGAAATAAAAATGAACAAGCAAGTCATTTCAACCTCACAAATGAGCCAAAAAGAAAAAAAAAAGACTAATAATGAAGAATGATGGAAGTTAAGAAAGAAGAAAATATCTGCATTCATGTGTGTTTTTTCTCAAGTCAAGTCTTCTTGGAGGAATTAGATATGATAGGACATCTGAGGTGTTGAATAATTGAAGAAATTTCTATAGGAAATGAATTGCAATTCTCATTATAGTGCATGATTGCAAAAGGAGTTACCAGTCATTAAACAAGAGCCATGCTTAAGCATCATCACCAATCCCCCATGTTCTCCATCTTCCCATGGATCTTATTCTCTTGCCTTATCCCTCCTTCGTTGAGCTATGCTTGCAATCAATATGATCGGAACTCTCTCTTGTCCATCTCTCCCAGCTTCTCTCCTCCTTTGAATTGGCCATCAAATGCCAATTGCTGTCTCTGGAAAGGGATTGCATGTGATCATAATGGTTGGGTCACCCATATTTGGCTACCCTCTAGAGGCCTCAGCGGTAGCATCCCTCCATCTCTAAGAAACCTTACACAACTCTCTCACCTCAATCTTTCCCACAATTCCTTTGCTGGACCACTTCCAGATGATTTCTTTTCATCTATAAATCACCTCAAGATCCTTGATCTCAGCTTCAACAGACTGCATGGAGAATTACCGTCACTTGTTACATCAAATGGTTCACCCATCTCCCTCCAAATATTGGATTTGTCCAACAATTACTTTCGAGGGTCATTATTCCAATCTCCATTTCTTCAGGCAACATGGAATTTGTCAAGTCTTAATGTTAGCAACAATGACTTCGTTGGCCTTATCCCTTCCTCCATTTGTAGCAATTCCAACCTTATTAGGCTCTTGGATTTCTCTTTCAATGATTTCAATGGCCAAATCCCTCGTGAACTAGGGAAATGCTCCAAGCTCGAGGTTTTTCGTGCAGGTTTCAACTCAATATTTGGACTGCTTCCGGCTGACATTTATCACTTGTCCGAATTGCGAGAAATTAGTTTACCTTCCAATGATCTCTCGGGACCAATTGGTAGCGACATCGTTCAGCTCGTTAACCTCACCACAATTGAGCTCAACAACAATGAACTGAATGGCATCCTACCTCAAAATATTGGGAAGCTTTCTAACTTGGAACACTTGCTCCTTCAAATGAACAATTTAAGCGGTACAATACCTGCTTCCTTGTTGAATTGCACCAATTTGAAAACATTGCATTTGATGTTCAACAACTTAGGAGGTGATATCTCCACTTTTAATTTCTCCAAGCTTTCCAAACTTGTCATTGTTGACCTTGGCATTAATCACTTCATAGGTCAATTTCCAGTAAGCCTTTACACATGCAAGTCCTTGAAAGCAATTAGAGTTGGCCGTAACATGCTAGAAGGACAAATCACATCTGACATTCTTGCTTTGCAATCTCTTTCATTCCTTTCACTTTGTGCAACTAAGTTAACCAACATCTCAGGGGCAATGAAAATTTTAATGGGTCTGCACAACCTTAGGGTCCTCTCGCTTTCAGAAAGCTTTGTAAATGAGATCATGCCAGATGATAACTACTTGGTTGATTCAGTTGGATTTCAAAATCTTCAATATTTTAGTCTAGGCTTCAGCCAACTCATTGGACTAGTGCCAAGATGGTTGTCAAAGCTTAGAAAGCTAGAGATTCTCATACTAAAAGGGAACCAAATTAGAGGTCCAATTCCTAGTTTCTTAGGGACTTTGCCAAGACTCTTCTACATTGACTTGTCATATAATTTCATTTCAGGAGAATTTCCACCAGAACTTACTAGACTGCCTGCATTAACAATTAAGCAGGTTTCTGAACAAGATGATCAAATTTATCTCCTTGTGCCTCTGTTTTTTGGCATCAAATCACCTCTACTAAGTGGTATTAGACAATACAATAATATCTCAAACATGGGAAAAGTAATTGATGTGAGTAACAATGGCTTGACTGGCAATATCCCCATTGAGATTGGTCAATTGAAGTTTATTCAATACTTGAATCTCTCTCAAAACAATTTCTCAGGCAGCATTCCATATCAACTATCCTACCTTTGTAACTTAGAAAAGCTAGACCTCTCCAAAAACAATTTTTCTGATAAGATCCCACAGTCATTAGAAAGTCTCACTTTTTTATCAACGTTTAATGTCTCATACAACAATCTTCAAGGAGCAATACCATTGGGCACTCAACTTCAAAGCTTTCACGCATCTGCATATGAGGGGAATCCTAAACTTTGTGGCCTCCCACTACCATACCAATGCCAAGCTATCGGTGTCGATGAAGATGGGAGCATTCAAAATGAGGAAGATGGGCGTGAAATTCCATGGTTTTATGTGAGTATGGTGCTCGGATTCATCACAGGGTTTTGGGCAATTTGCGGCAATTTATTCTTGAAACCTTCTTGGAGGTATGCCTATTTCCAATTTTTGACAGATGTAAATGACCGATTTTGTGTGACACTGGCTACTTGCAAGGCTAGAGTTTGGAGCAAGATTCAAACTTAAGTGGTAATAGTCCTTTCTTTTTTTTTTTTTTTGCCTTCCTCTCTTCCTATATTATATTTTCTAAAGATTCTATGAACGATCTATACACATACATACACATGTGTCCACACACACACGTGCCCACACACACATGCACATTCTTATGACTTATCCAAGGCAATAGGCATTAATACAGCTAAAAAGAATCACCCTCGGGTTGTTTCGAGAGACAATTTTATTATATATATAAAGATTAAATAATTTGTATGGTTGTTCATTTATCAAAGTCTTCATGAACCACCCCCACCTCCAAGCCTCATTTTCTATTTCGTGTGAGAGCATGGCTCAAGCATGCATTTCAATTGGAGTTATATGAATTTGAAAAGAATTTAGAAGCACTTTACACAACAAAGTCAAGAATTAAATTGAAAACTCCCAAATAGAATACTAGTTTGGTATGTAATGAAACAAACAACGCATACCCAGCTATATAGGTGCTTCTAACTATTCAAACTTCTTGGTGCTTAATTTTTTTACGCTGCCAACTGATTCTTGTTTCTATTTTGTTTATTTAAAAACACATAGTAATTATTCTTTTTTGTGTTTTGAAAGGCAAAAATTTGATCTCTACCCATGAGGATCAAGTATTCATAATACTAGAGTGCAACAACAAAGTGCTAGAGGACAAAACGACCAACATATCGAGATTAATTAAAGAGCATTTATTTTTATCTTTTTTTTTTCTTTTAATAAGCAAATTAAATAAAGATGAAGCTTTTAAAACAATTCTCTTCGGTTTTCTGGTTCAAAATTAGGTCAAATTTTGTACGTAGAACAAATTGTGGTATAGTACGAGGTATTTATGCTTTTCTCTCATTTCTTTCTTTGTTCATGGTTCGATATTCTGGTGTCCTCTCCTTCAGGGACTTGAAAATGAAGATTGAAATTATGTGTGTCACATTCTTCTTGTACAATTAATTGATCTTGCATTAAACTATTCTTTTTTTTTTGGTTCCCTTCACAGTGCACTTGTGAATTTCTATTGAAAAACTATGTACATGCCTGTTATTCATTATCTAGATTCTAGACTGCTTAGCATAAGTCCACTCTTTGATTTTATTTAGTTATTTTTTTGCGATGAATAATGATACTGTTTGTAACGACCCGAAGAATAATGGTATTTAAATAATAAAATAAAGGGAAATGGAAACAGGAATAGAAGGAGGCAGTCGACGACATTGCATTTTGGATGGCATAATCTCAAGGAATTTTTTAGCTCCTTGTTGATGAACATAGGGGACTCGTCCACGAGGGTATAGGAGGAGCTCGCAGACAAGGACAATATTCGTCGACGAGAAGATACCGAGAGAGAATTTGTGGAAACCTGAAATTCGTCGACGAGGGTTGAAGTTCGTCGACAAACTTTCTACAAGACTCGTCGACGTAGTGACGTGGCTCGTCGACGAATCCCGTAGTATAAATAGGGTTAAACGAGAATTTTTAGTCATTTTCTTACGCCGAATTCCTCTCTCTCTCCTCATACAAACCTCCTCATTCTCACTAAGATTTTGGGCTGGATTTCCGCCGGTTCGACGATTTGAAGCCACCATGACGCTCCTGGGAAAGTTTTCTACAAGTATGCCGGAGCGGATCGTTGGTGGGGCTAAGTTGGAAACCATCCCAAATCTAGGGTAAGACTTTCTACTCAGTATTTGGTTAATTGACAGTTGTAGGAAGTGATATATGCATAGAAATATTGAACTTTAGTTCTGGGGAATGCTATTTCTAGGGTGTTGAATGGGGAAACCTATGGGTGCGGGACATATTTTCTTGAGGGTTTTTCAGGAATCAGGTAAGGGGATAAAGTAAGCTAGTATTTCATGAAAAATATATATATTATTATATCATTTGATTTTAGGAAAATAAATATATTTATATATGATTTATATTTGGGAAAATGTTGTTGAAAGTGATGATATGTTAAATATACGAAAAACCTGTTTAGTGTGGCATGAGTAGAAATTAATATGAAATACTGTTTCTGGGAATGTGTTAATGATAAGGATTTTTAAAATGGAAAACCAGCGTACAGGCCGAGATTTTTATATGTTTTTTCGGCGTACGAGTTGTGCTATGTGTATGATTTTCCAACATACGGGCTGAGCTATGGATATATTTTGCCGGCGTACGGGTCGTGCTATGGATGTGATTTTCCAGTGTACGAGTTGAGCTATGTATATGATTTTTCAGCGTACGGGCTGAGCTATGGATGTGATTTTTCAGCGTACGGGCTGTGCTATGCTATGATTTGCTAGCGTACGGGTCGAGCTATGGTAAAATGTGAAATATCGACATACGGGCCGATGATTTTTCATGATATACATATATATGCAAAATGATATGATTGATCTGATAATTAATGATATGAGATATCCATGTATCATAGTTTCAGTATATGTTATATGATATCAGAACCTGGTTGGCTTGGTCTAGGCTAGCACTTGCACGGTACCGTTGCTGTGTGTCCATAGTCATCATGATCATGATATCTGTGTTAACGCCGCTGTATGGAGTGGTGTGAGATTGGATGGTCGATGTGGTTTTTAAGAAGTGTGTGAGCACCCCTAGTGTACGGACCAGGTCTGGTAGACCCATCAGACTTACAGACTGTACTTTTAACTTGGCAGTAGTCAGCCAACCATTGTCAAGTCCCGCCTTCGGGCCACACAACCCAGTCATGTGGGGGTAATACATGACAACATCCAACTAACCTACCAGGAATGTTTTTGTATTATTATTATTCTATGAGATGAAATATGTTTATGAGAATGTAGTATGTTCTGCCATGTTTTGGTGATATATATGTTTTCCCAAATTTGACAAAACAGTTACTGAATATTTTCTGTATGGTATATGTATAACACGGAATACTCATGTTGCCACACACTGGTATTAGTTTATTTCCCTTACTGAGAGGTGTCTCACCCCAAAATTTTATAAACTTTTTAGGAATCCCAGATAGGAGAGCGGGAAAAGCCCCGCTGATCTAGTGCTATTTGTCTGCCCTCTTTGAAGGGTAAGTTTTAGTAGGGACAGTTGGATTTTGTGGGAAATGTCCCTAGATTTTGTTTTTGGGATGTATGTACTGAAATATAGTGGATATAGTGACTCTGGTATTTATGGTAATGCGATGGATGTTTTCATATTTATAATATTGTGATTGTATGTTTCCTGTTGCTTAGGCTTCCGTTACGTGTTCTGATGTATCCTTGGTACCCACGGGTCCGAGCGAGTTATGATCTGCTGAGTTGATTTTGTGATTTTGTAATATATAAAAAAAATGTGGAAATTGAGCAGGTCGTCACAACTTGGTATCAGAGCCTAGGTTGTTAGGTTCAGTAGACTTTAGAATACGGCGGAAACAATACCAGAGTTTAGGAAATGATTTAAGGTTGTTCTATAATCTAGAGGCAGGACTTCCGTGGTAGTTTCTATGTTTTTCCTAGGGTGACGATTTTAGGAAAACCATAGCAAGCTATTGTCGGGTTGTGTTCCTAGAATGTAGGACTGGGGATTATAAATGAGTTAGAAATGTTGAGATAAGTGGTGAGGATAGATGGGTAAATTATAAGGATAGAATTTCTAAGTTGTGTTTGTTGTTTCCAGGATGGATCCAGGAGGAAGTAGTGCCCATGCGAGTGGCAGTGATTGTAACGC
This sequence comes from Malania oleifera, assembly GCF_029873635.1. Taxonomy (NCBI): domain Eukaryota; kingdom Viridiplantae; phylum Streptophyta; class Magnoliopsida; order Santalales; family Ximeniaceae; genus Malania; species Malania oleifera. The sequence goes on from NC_080418.1 coordinate 140,316,298, forward strand.
CCCGAACCCTTAAACCTGGGTCCGGTGCGTTATACCAGATCATATCCTCATAAATTATATTCTATAACATACGCAGCGGAAAATATAATCATAATCTCCATATAACATCATACAGAGTTTACTAATTCTAACTATAATCCATATTAAATCATTCATCACCTGCATTTCCATAAATTTACATAACTCCCAAAACAATTCAGTAATTTCACAATCATTCCTTACTCAATAGCCTTAAAACATAAAAACATAAAACTTAAATATTTACATTCCACAAAATTAACATAGAAATATACCATTTTCTTTTTCTATTTCCCAGTAATTCTATAAAAACCTCGAGCTTTCAATGCTCAATCTCGAGGAAATCCTGAAAAAAAAAAAATAAAAAAAAAATTCATATTCGGGTGAGACACATCTCAGTAAGGGAAGAAACCATATATTAAAACAGTGTGTGACCAACATGAGTTCATATATGACATATTATTTAACATTTGAAAATCGTTAACATAATTTCTGAAATTATTCCCTGAACCTAATCAAACACATGCAAATGTTTAACCCACGAGATTACCCGAGGATAGGGGTGATTACCCGCCCATGCAAGTAGCACCCCTCTGCTCTGATATCTAGGCAACCCAAAGGTCGCAGTTAAAGCATACCAAGGCACTCACCTTACTCAATAAGCTCTCAAGTGATAAATTGATATCGTACTCACGCATTCAACAATAGCTTACCGGCAAAGGCCCTAAGGATAGGGAATTATACCCCGCCCATATAAGTAGGTTCCCTCTGCCCAAGCGCGTTATGCAGCTACTACCACATCTGAAACTACTAGTGCACTCGCCTTACTCAGCAAGCCCTTAGGCGAAAGGTACGCCTCGCCCAATCGTAACATGTTCTACGTACATACATACTTCTAATATCATAATACATCATTATTTCTATCATTATTCAATCATACATATCTGTTCATATTCATGGCTTAACATTGCATTGCATTTCACTTTAAGTGACTCTTTCCCATTTTATATTGTTCACATTTCCCATTTCATTTCCATTTCATTCATTTCCCTTTTCATTTCATACCCAGCATCTTTTAGTTGTTTTACCCAGCATATTTCAGCTGTCATACATTTACCCAACATTTTTCAGCTGTTATACATTTACCCAACTACTTTCAGCTGTTTTACTCAGTATTTTTCAGCTGTTACACATTTACCCAGCCACTTTCAACTGTTACACATTTACCCAGCCACTTCCAGTTGTGACACATTTACCCAGCCACTTTCAGCTGTGACACATTTACTCAGCCACTTTCAACTGTTACACATTTACCCAGTCACTTTCAGCTGTGACACATTTATCCAGCCACTTTTAGCTGTTGTACCCAGCATATTTCAGCTGTTACACATTTATCCAGCCACTTTTAGCTGTTTTACCCAGCTTATTTCAGCTATTTACCCAACATATTTTAATTGTTTATATGGTTGCATTAACACACACAAGCAGCATATTTCATTTAACATTTTCATACTCAGTTCATTCCCTGTATATCATGCATCTTATACATATAATATATTTCCACACAGCATTCCTATTTACTCATGCCACACAATTTAGCAGTAAAATTCATACATGTCTGTAAAATAAGCCAACCAACATTTAATGTTTATATACTGAAAATACCTTTCATTTCTTACATAATTACATTGAAAATATTTTTCCACTTTCATCCGTTCATTTTCGCATATACATATCTAATAAATAACCCTAAACTCAAAAAAAATACAATTTAAACAGTTGGCATTTTACCCAAATCGAAACATATACACGTACATATAACACAATTTACTTTTTCATTAAATTCATAAAAATTCTGATTTAATATATATTTTTTCTCTTACCTGGTTTCTTGAACTACGCCAACATGGATCTCGAAAAATACCTGTGGCGCTCACCCGGATCCTGAAATTAAATTTCTAATTCTAATAAATTATTTCTGAATAAAATATTATTTAAATATTTCCTAGGGTCATAATTCCTAAATATATAATAATACCCTTAAATTTAGCCAAATTCCAAATTTCCCAAATCCCACTCTTGCTTTGGAGTAGGGCCTAGAAAACCCCAATTGGAAAATTATCTAAGCCAAGATGACGACGACTAGGACCCCGTGGTGGTGTCCGTTCGTCGATTTAACCACATATTAACAGTAAAAATGAGAAAATGGATAAAAATTACCTTTCCCCAGGAGCAGTGCCTAAGCCATTCCCATGAAAAATCTGCTCCAGTGAAAATGTCGGTAGCGGAACCAGGATTCCAACGACACCTTCCGTTTCCCGATCCGTCGCAAACTCATCAAGAAATTGAGAGAAGAAGAAATGGAGACGGACGTAGAGCACGCAGGAATTTTCAGGGGGTGGGGGTTGCCGCCCGCTTCTTCTCTTTCTTCTTCTTCTTCTTTTCTTCTTCTTTCTTCTTCTTCTTTCTTCTTTACTTATTCTTCTGTCAGATACTTTACATATATATATTACTTAACTTACTATATAAGTGTATATATATATATATATATTTCTCTTATTTCAATTAGTTTGTTTTTTTTTAATCAATGTAAAAGTATTTAATTTAATAACTAATTATTTAACTATTTAATTCATCTTAATTTAATTTAATTTAATTTCTTTATTTTTAATTTTTTTTTCTTCTTTTTCCCACACCATTCCTTTTTATTTATTTATCTGTTATTTTATTTATATTTTTTTTCAAATTATTTTAATCCTTTTAATTTTTTGGGTCTTTACAGTGATGGAGTAGGACCATCGGGTGCAGTTGGGACTGACTCTGACGCAGTATTACATAGCGTGGCTCAGCAGGTTATGGCTGAGATCGCTAGAAGTTTGAGGGAGCAGAGTGGTCCATTTGCAAGCCATGGATGTACTATAGAAAAGTTTATGAAGATGAATCTTTCGGCGTTCTCAGGTGGAGTTGATCCTGTAGCCGCTGAGAAATGGATGCAGGAGACCGAGAAAGTCTTGGTTGTGTTGCAGTGTACTGAGAAACAGAGGGTTCTCTTTGCCACCTATAGTTTAACAGGAGAGGCCGAGAGGTGGTGGACTGCGGTAAGACTATTGGAGCAGCAGAGGGTGACTCTGATAGCCATGACATGGGACCGGTTTAAAAAATTGTTCTTCGATAGATATTTTCCAGCTACTGTTAGGAAGGCTAAAGTAGAAGAGTTCATGAGTCTGAAGCAGGGATAGCTATCCATCCAGCAATATGCAGCGCGTTTCATCAAGCTCTCTCGTTTCGCCTAGTATATTGTTCCTGATGAAATGAAGAAGGTAAGGAAGTTTAAGAGAGGCTTGAGGCAGAGTATATTTAAGCAGGTGGTGGTGCTGCGGATCCAAGACTTTGCTGAGTTGGTCGACAGGGCAGCCTTGGCAGATATTGGTGAGCGTCTCGATGCAGAGGAGCAGGGACAGAAGAAGAGATCTGAATCTATGGGCTACCAGCAGGGTCATAGACCGGGTCAGTGGAGGAAAGGAAATCATGGCAGAGGGCGCAGGCAGGAGACGGGAGGACGCGAGGTGCAGACAAGGCAGGGTCTTCTTGTCTGTCAGACTTGTGGTATGAGGCACCGGGGAGAGTGTCGAGCTGGTGGTGTGGTGTGCTATCGCTGCGGTAGATTAGGGCACATGGTGCGAGACTGCCCTACCCCACCAGATGCAGTTTCAGCTCCCAGACCATACCAGGGAGGTTATCAGGTGTCAAGTGGGGGCCAACAGAGGAATACGGCTTCAGCCAGGATGTTTACTCTGACGCCGGGTGAAGCTGAGATAGTAGGTGACGTGGTGACAGGTATTGTTATTAGGCTTTCTTTTAAAGTTATTGCATTGTTTGATTTAGGAGCTACGCACTCGTTCGTGTCATCAGGGTGTGTTAAATTATGTGGGGCTGAAACACAATCATTAGATGTTGAATTGTTGGTATCTACACCGACTAGGTCAGCAGTGAGGTGTAGTAGGGTACTTTGAGGTTGTGCAATTGATATTCAAGGAAATACTTTGTCTGCTAATTTGATAGTGCTGGACATGCACGAGTTTGATGTTATTTTTAGCGTGGATTGGCTAGCAGCTAAATTTTCCAACATAGATTGCCGAGCACGAAAAGTGATATTTAGACCTCCGGGGCAAGCGGAATTCAGGTTTGTAGGATCGTAGGTGCAATCCCCGCCTCATCTAGTTTCAGCTATCCAGACCAAGAGACTACTACTGAGTGGTTGTCAGGGGTTTGTGGCAATTGTGAAGGAAATTTCAGAGATTGAATTGAAATTTGCTAACACGCCTGTAGTAAAGGAATTTATAGATGTTTTCCCAGATGAGTTACCAGGCTTGTCACCCGATCGTGTGGTAGATTTCCCTATTGATCTACTTCTAGGTACAACACCAATTTCTAAAGTACCGTATCGGATAGGGCCAACAGAATTGGCAGAATTGAAAAATCAGTTGCAAGATCTGCTTGATAAGGGCTTCATACGACCCAGTGTATCTCCATGGGGAGCTCCAGTTTTATTTGTGAAGAAGAAAGACGGGACTATGAGGATGTGTATAGACTATAGGGAGATTAATAAAGTGACAATCAAGAATAAGTATCCTCTACCCCGTATCGACGATTTGTTTGACCAGCTCCAGGGTACACGGGTGTATTCGAAGATTGACCTCAGATCCGACTGCCATCAAGTAAAAGTGAAAGCAGAAGACGTCTCGAAGACGGCCTTCAGGACCAGGTACAGGCATTACGAGTTTCTTGTTATGTCGTTTGGTTTAACGAATGCTCCTGCGGTATTTATGGACTTGATGAACAGAGTCCTCCACCAATACCTAGACCAGTTTGTTGTTGATTTTATTGGCGATGTACTGGTCTATTCGAGAAGCTATAAGGAGCACGAAATACATTTAAGGCAGGTGTCGCGACGTCCCGGGAGTGCGTGTGCCCCGGGCGACGAAATAAAAATCATTTTTATTTTTCAGGAAAAATAAGAAATGTCGAAGTTGCCATTAACCTTTTAGTGCGGTTAGAACACATAATTACTACCCCGTTAGGGGTAGAACGGGTCTATGTTACCAGAGTTAGGCTCGGGAGTTCGGTTACGCGAGGGGAAGGTACAAGCACCCCCTACGCGCCCGTTCTTACGAAGGGTACCTAATTAATTGGAAATTATCCCTAAATTAATCTAATAAGTCTTTAAATTACTCATTTTTATGAACTTATAAATACATATGAAAAATAAATAAATATATAAATAAATAAATATATATATATATATATATATATATATATATATATATATATATTCCCTCAGAGCTTAAAGGTACGTGAAGCCCGAAGGCTCATACCCCGCAATAAAATCATAGGGATTAAAAATAAAAAATACTTTATAAAATGCGCTCCCAAATTTTAGAAATTTTATGGGTTTTCCTAAGTATGAAAATACTAGTTTGGGAGGTTTTGGATAATAGATATAATAAGTTAAACATAATAATAAAGATAAAAAATAGTAATAAACTAGAATATTAGAACACCACAATACATACTAATCAACGTATATAATACAAGCTAAAATACTAAAACTAGCACAATACAAAATACAAAATATAAATATATGGTATTTGCTAAGATTCTAAATATACCACCATACTATAAGACTAAATATATAACACGAGCTAAAATATCCAACATACTAATGATAGTAGAATATAAAATATATAATATAAACTAAGATGATGACAATACCATAATATTAAAATACTACATGTACGTTATAAACAAAAAATCTCAAACATACCATAATACACACGATCGCGATAATAATAATATATATCCACAAATACTATAATACGTAACAAATTACTATAAAACTATATATACTAAAATAGCATGATACCAAAACATCAAATATATTATCTTACCTAAAATATTAAACTTACCATAATAAATAATACATTATATATTAACATACTAAAAAATATCATAATAATAAATATATAGTATTACTCAAGATGCTATATTAAAAGTTACCTAAAATACTAAATTAGATGTATGATGTTACTTATAAATCTTAAGTTGTTAAATACCTAATATGACTAACATTCTAGAATACTAAATACACATACAACTATAGTTCTAAAATATCACATGTACTACAACTAATCTACTAAAAATCCTAACATGATATATAACATGACCAAAATTCTAAAATACTAATAATATAATATAAAGTTAATATACAATATAAGCATGAATAAAATAAAAAATATCTTACACATAAGAACCACAACCAGATAATAATCCGAAACTTAAGAATGCATATTACACATACAACTTGAATATTGTGCACTAAAAAAAAAAAAAAAAATATGACAACGAAAAATATTACAAATGAAATCTTACCTTGGCAATAAAAAGAAAAAAAAAATCCTACAATAATGAAGATAAACAAATTAGTATTTATAAATATGAAAATTAATTATTAAAAATCCTAAAACAATAACCAAGCAAAATTTAAACTTTATAATAAAAACATGTGTGTGCTGTGTGTGTTTTACTGTGTGTGCAGTGTGTGTGTTGCTGTATGTGTTGTGTATGTGTGCAATGGGTGTTTTGTAGTGTGTGCTGTGTGTGTTGCTGTGTGTATTGTGTGTGTGTGTAGCGTATGTTTTGCAGTGTGTGCTGAGTGTGTGTGCTGTGTGTGTGCGTTTCTGTGTGTGCTGTGTGTGTGTGTGTGTGTTGCTGTGTGTGTTTTATGGGATATACACACAGATGCAGCAGCAAAACAATAAAAAAAAAAAAAAAACTTAAACTTTATTGAATAAAACACAAGCTGTATATATTTGTATGTGCGTGTATGTATATACAGTAGAGGGGCAGGGAGGTACTTACAGTGGGGTACTTGCAGAGGGGGAAAACCGCTGAAGAACTGGAGGATCTTGCCGGGAGCAGGAGTTGAGGCTGGTGCGTGGCCATTAACAGCGTCAGCGAGTGGGCAGTGGTGACTTGCAGCGGCGGCGGGACTGGTTGCTGGAGGTTGGTGATCGTGTGGTGGTGCTCACGACAACGTCTGAAGGGCTGGATCGCTACTATGAGTGGCTGGCAGCAAGATGGCCGAAGATGATGGCTTGGCTCGTCAGAGATGCTAGTAGGATGGCTGATTCGTGCTCGGCTGGCTGGAGCTCTGGCAGGTTGTGGAGAGTGGTATGGAGGGGTGGGGAAGGCAAAGGTTTTTGGTGGCTGCGCGAGTGAGAGATGGAGAGAATGAGGTTGAGGGACTTAGGGTTTTTTTTTTGTTTTCCTCCTCCGCTGCGCTGCTCTGCCCCCCGGCTGTTTTGCGCTGCCTCCTTCTTGGCTCCGTGCCCCTCACCTTTTATAAAAAAAATTTGAAAACCCTAATAAAAAACTTCCTTTCTTTGATTTTCTTTTTCTTTTTCTCTTTTCTTTATGCTTTTATTCTTGAGGTAATGATGAAAAAGGAAATAATAATAATAATAATTATCATAATAATATTAGTATCAATAAGGTAATAATAATAATAATAATAATACTACTACTAATAGTAAATAATAATAAATAATTATAGTAAAAATAAAAATTAAGACCCTATTGGTAAAATAATAATATTAATAAAGTAATAATACTAATATTAAAAGTAATAAATAATAATAATAATAATAATAATAATAATAACATTACTAAAAATAATAAAAATAATAATAGCCAAAATAAGATACTAATGCTAATAATAATAATAATAATAATAATAATAATAATAATAATAATAATACTATGGTAAAAAAATAAAAATAATAGTAATAATAATCCAGAATAATTATAATAAATTAATAATAATTATAATAATAATAAATAATAAAAATAATTATAAGAAAGTAATAATAACGATAATAAAAATAAAAATAATAAAATAATAAAAGGGAACCCCTTGTTCTATTTGGCTAGGGCAAAAATAGGGTGTCTACAGCTGCCCCTCTTTGTAGGCTTAGTTGCTTCAATGTAACGGTAGGAACTCTCCTACGTTTTTTGTAGCAACAAGCCTGCAAAGATAAAAGACACCTATTTTAGCCAAGCCATTCAACTCTCTATGACTTTTCAGGTTAATCAAGAGTTGTTTATTTCTACCAACTAGAGACGATCTGCACTGAACGTAAAAATCCAGGTTGAGGTACATAGGGATGGCTAGCTGCGAATGTAAGAATCTGAGCCGTAGGGATACGATGATATAGCCATGGGGCACAATGATGGCTTGCTTCGAATGTAAGAATCCGAGCCATAGGGACACGATGATCCAGCTATGGGACACAATGATGGCTTGCTTCGAATGTAAGAATTCGAGCCGTAGGGACACGATGATCCAGCCATGGGACACAATGATGGCCTGCTTCGAATGTAAGAATCCGAGCCGTAGGGACACGATGATCCAGCCATGGGAAACAATGATGGCTTGCTTCGAATGTAAGAATCCGAGCCGTAGGGACATGATGATCCAGCCATGGGACCCAATGATGGCTTGCTTCGAATGTAAGAATCTGAGCCGTAGGGATACGATGATCCAACCATGGGACACAAGGATGGCTTGCTTCGAATGTGAGAATCCGATCCGTAGGGACACGATGATCCAGCCATGGGACACAACGATGGCTTGCTTCGAATGTAAGAATCCGAGCCGTAGGGACACGATGATCCAGCCATGGGACACACTGATGGCTTGCTTCGAATGTAAGAATTCGAGCCGTAGGGACACGATGATCCAGCCATGGGACATAATGATGGCTTGCTTCGAATGTAAGAATCCGAGCCATAGGGATACGATGATCCAGCCATGGGACACAATGATGGCTTGCTTCGAATGTAAGAATCCGAGCCGTAGGGACACGATGATCCAGCCATGGGACACAATGATGGCTTGCTTCGAATGTAAGAATCCAAGCCGTAGGGATACGATGATCCAGCCATGGGACACAATGATGACTTGCTTCGAATGTAAGAATCCGAGCCGTAGGGACACGATGATCCAACCATGAGACACAATGATGGCTTGCTTCGAATGTAAGAATCCGAGCCGTAGCGGATACGATGATCCAAGCCACCTCAACCAGTAACAAGGTGTGAAAGCAAAGTTTGGAAAGTTGTTACTCTATTTGGAAAATGCACTTGGGGTAAAGTCTGAATGTCAATGAATGAATCCCCTTGTCTTCGGGATCTGTTGCCCTAGTTTCAAAATAAATCAATGTGTGTCTGGGGTCAATTTGCCCCAGTTTTCCAAGTAAATCAATGTGCACGTGGGGTCAGCTACCCCAACTCAGAATTAAACACAACAGGAATTCTCCTAGTCAAATGATCATTTGAAAGCTTATTCAACAAGACAAGTATGAAGGGTGCTCTATTGCTACCTGTGATGCTAGAATGCAAAGATATGCTGCTATATGTATGCATGTTGCTAACTTATAATGCAGTGATATGTTGCTATTGATATGCATGTTGCTAACTTGTGATTATATGTATGCATTTTATATATATATTTTTTATTTTTTTATTTTGTGTAATGTATGAAACACACAATGGCGACGCATGAGATGTATGGTAATGCGTGAAATGCATGACAATGCATAAGATGCATGGTAATACATGAAATGCATGGCAATCCATGAGATGTGTGGTAATGTATGAAATACATGGTAATACATAAAATGCATGACATCGCATGAGATGTGTGGTAATGTATGAAATATAGGGTAATGCATGAAATGGGTGGCGATGCATAAGAGGTATGGTAATGCATGAAATGCATGGCAATGTATAAGATGTATGGTAATACATGAAATGTAGGTAATGCACGCAATGCATGGTGATGCATAAATTACATGACAATGCATGAGATGTATGGTAATGCATGACAATATATGAAATTTAGGTAATGCATAAAATGTATGACAATGCATGAAATTTGGGGTAATGCATGACAATGCATGAATCTTTTCTCCCAATGCGCTTGTGATCAATGACCTCATCCTTGGTCTCTACATGAAACTCGCCGCATTTGAATGGATCTGTAATTAATCTTGGCTCAATCTCTTTGGTTTATCCAGTCATGGAAGTGATTTACTCGGCTCAAATAAAAATCACAAAATCTGCCCCAGTTAAATGGACCTACAGCTGATCTTGACCTTGATTTCATATTCCAATATGATAAGAAGGCACTTGAATAGGGCCCACTGAAACTCAACTCGAAATTTGCCCCAATTAAATTCATCTGCCACCGATCTTGGCTCTATTGTTGGATTCTCTTTGAAACTTGACATAACATTTGCCCCAGTTAGGCTGCTCTTTCTCCACAGGTATCTTGTTGTAGAAACTACTAGGGATTTTGAAACCTTTTGACTATCTATCCTCTTTTAACGCTCTATAGAGTAAGAAGGGTTCCCCCCCCTTTTTTTTTTTTTTTTTTTTAAAGGAACGAGGAATGATTATGCAACAATGACATCAACTTGCTAAATCAAAAGGTCATCCGCACAAAATAAATGTTTTACCATGTTTCAATGCTATCATAGGGGAAAATTCATACCAGTATTCGACTGTCATCTTCTTCAACTGCCCCAGTTCCATCAACCCATGCTTTGATCTTAAGATGGTCTTTAAGACTCGGGACGAAATGTAGGCTTAGGGATATAGGCTTTCAGAATAAAAGGGAAATTAAGATTCAAAAACACCACCCCAAATAATGTTTTATGCCTCCAGTTCGAGTTGAGGCGTTTTGCAAGATGTTGACCGAACTTGTTATTTAAACAAGCTGTCTACGTACCTTTTCAGGATCAGGTCATTACGTAGTTCAGACTCAACATTAAGTTTGACAAATCATTTAAGACAACAATGTATACCAATCTGGTCAGGACTTTCATTTGGACCGTAATGTAGGCTAAGGATATGGGTTAAAGAAGAAAGGAGTTACATAAGGCTAAAAAATCATCAATTTCATCAAGGGTAATTTGGTCAAAGATTACATATGTAGTAAGTCCTTTATTTTCTTTCTTCTTCCTCCTGCTTTTCTTTTTTCTTTCCCTTTTAATCTTCTTTTCCTTCTTTTACTGCAACTTTCACTTTTCCTTATATAAAGGAATCTTGACTTCTTTTTCATTTGAACTTCAATTGGGACTAATCTTTTAAAAACTGCCCCAGTGTGGGGTGTGATCCTTTGAAGGGTTAATCAATAAATGAATCTTTCAGGCTCAAAAAGGGTTTGCAAGGGATTTCTTCTTTGACTTTCTTTTGGGTAGCAGAACAATGGCCTACCATCCTTTTGGTAATGACTATTGTCTCAAATGATTTACCAAACACTAAGGGACCCAAACCCAGGTTGGATTTTTGGTGATCTGACTTTTAAGAAAAAGCTGGTTCAACATTCAGACTCAATTTGGTTAACAAATGGTAAATCATTGTTTGGGTTCTTTTTAGGGATAACTGGTTAGCCAAAGAGGGTCATCCATCATTTGATCAAAACATGAGTGATTAATTTATCAAAACAGTGCAGCCACCTCGTTGAATTCCTTGGAAAGTAAAAAAAACTTCTTCATAACGTCTGAATTCAATGACTGTTTCATCCTTTAACATCTCTTTTTAGCTCATGAACACTGGCAATATTACTTTCCCTATTCCGGCATGAAACATAAGTAAACAGAATTTGGCAACTGGACTCATGATGCAAGTAAGATAACTAAATGCATAATTCATTTTATTGAATATAGAAAATATTCCGAGACACGGGCGTCCACGGATTACAAAAAGTAAATAACAATGGAAAACAAAAGAACATCAATTGAAAAGGATTAGATAGTCAAAAGTTCGGTGCTCCATCCCTTTAGCCTCGGCGGATAATGACTGAAACCATTGATTTTGGGAAGCTCCCTGATATGTCAACTACTTCCTTCCTCGTTTTTGGGCAAAGGATTTCCCTGGACTCCTGGTTGCTTGTCATCAAAAGTTAACCATCCTGCATCTCTTAACAATTGCACCTTATGCTTAAAAGCCCAACAACGGTCAATAGTATGGCTGGGAGAGTTAGCATGGTACTCACAACGAACCCCAGGGTTATACCACTGTGGTGGAGGGTTTGCAACGGGCATTCCAGGGATTGCAGATACCATCCCCCTTTCCCGCAGCTGAGGAAATAATTCGGCATATGTCATGGGAATAGGGTCCACCCTGCGAAAGTTTCTGGTCACAAACCTGTCTTGTGTTTGCTGATTCGGTGGACCAGAGTGAACAATCTGGGGCCTTGTGCCTGTATGCGCCATTTGATTTACCAAGGGCTCAAAACCAAAGTTTCTTTTGGGCCATTGGTTCCCACCTCTGGTGTACTGATTCTTCCAATTAAACTGCCCCTGTATCATTTGTGCCTCTTCCTCCTTCTTCTTATTAGTCCATCTTTTGCCTAAACCAGTTTTTATGCCACTATCCTTGACTAGGCCTGCCTTGATATCACCTTCAATTCTTCCTCCCGCAGCCACAATGTCCATAAAATCATGGGGAGTTGCTCCCCGAAGATGTGTGCGGTAGGGGTCTTTTAATGTGCTCACGAACAAGGAGATGGCCTCTCGGTCACTCACCGGGGGGTCTACCTGGATTGACATATCTCTCCACCTGTAAGCATATTCTCTGAATGTTTCGGTGGATTTCTTCTCCATTTCTTGTAGAGTCATTCGATCAGGTGCCATTTCCGTCACATGGCGGTAGTGAGTGATAAAGGCACTAGCCAAGTCCTTCCAAGTGCGGACCCAAGCCTTATCTTGTTGAATGTACCAACGGATAGCGGACCCGGTCAAACTACTTTGAAAGCAATGCATCATTAGTTTTTCATCGTCCAAGTAAGCGGCCATTGCTTGGCAGTACATCACTAAATGTGTTCGAGGGCACCGGGTCCCGTCAAACTTTTCAAAGTCTGGCATTTTAAACTTCGGCGGCAGGGTGACTTTCGGCACCAAGCAAAGGTCATTTGGATTAACTGAATCGAAAGTATTAGAACCTTTCATTGCTTTTAAGCGCTCTTCTAATACGTCACAGCGACACTCAGCTTCATATTTGCTTATTCCCATATCAGACGGTACTAACGGAGGAGTTTCTACCACTGGGAACCCCTGTGCTGGCATAGCAGGGATGAAAGGAGGAATATTTGGCGGTGGACCCCCCATGACGCCAGGTGGCGGAATTGATGTTTGTCCATGATCTAGGGTAAACCCTGGGGGATGAGCGGGGTCCACATCTACTTCAGGATCAACATGCACTGCCTTTCCCTTGTTCATCAGTAACTCCAAAACCTTACTTATCTTGTCTTTTATCTCTTCTTGTCCTTGTTCTAGACCCAGGACTCTATTTTCTAATTGTTCACTCATTTTTCTCGCTCTTCACCTGGTATTGTACTGATGCGTGGTGGTCTCAATTATTGGTTTATATTACTCAAACCACCTCTTTGATTAGGAACTGAAAACCAAGAAACTTCCTTTTAGAATCATGAATGCACAATTATGTACTACATGAGTGAATGTGTTTTGATGCATGATCAGGGTATGTAATAGGTGTTTATGTATGGATGCAATTAATGTACTTATACATATAAACAAAGACATGAGCGTGCATGCAGCCTATCATGCATGACTATGTATGAAATGAAGTGCATGAATACAATGTAACCTAAATGACAACTTAGCGAGGATTCTAGAAAAATTCCACTAATGAGAGATTTCAAGATTAACATGACCACTGATGGGCCACGATTTCAATTCAAATCTTCCCTTAACCATTCCTTTCCTAATTAATGGTCCATGAACCTCAGGTTCTATGAAGGGTCAGATTATGTTCTAAGGTTGGGGTTGACCCAGGCTAGTCAACCCGTTGGAATCATTCAATGTGGACTTGTGAACTTTAGTGTGCAATTGGGCCTCAAGTATTTTAAAATATGGGCTTCGACCTATTTCATGATGGGCTAAGGCCCTAGTTGAAAAGGAATTGGGCTTGGATTACTTGAAAAAATATTGGCCCAAATTTTTGAGGTGATAGGGCTGAAGCCCATTTTTGGAAATCTGGGTTTGACCCTTTTTGAAAATCATGTCTGGGCCGAGTTTTTACTTAGGAAAATGTCGGGCCTAGGTTTGTTTTTAAAGAATTGGGCCCGAGTTATTTGAAAAGGGTTGGGCCGACCCATATTTTAAAATGCTTGGGCCAAATGCTTCATTTTTTGAAAGGATGGGCCATGGTCTCATTATTGGGCTTTTTCAGAATACTAGCTAAGTAGTATGTAAGTCTAAAATGGATGCAGAATGCATGGTATAATACAAGGTATCTCACAACATATATACAATGGACGGTATGGGGATAAGGATGTCCCAACCCAGGGTAGGTGTGTATATACAGGGTTCGTTATGGTACTATCCTAGTTAAGGAAAACTATATACAAGTATGTGTGGGTAGGCTCTAACCCTATTGACAAAAGGTCCTCAGTTTGGAATTTCATCCTGCCCCATAGGGGTCCGGATAAAACCCGCACTGAGCGGAGTGGTTTGCGGGTCCCATCAAGCTCTGCCACGAAGGGACTGACGCTATTACACTCCTATCTAATCTTAGTAAGGAAAGCTCGGGTATAGAGCGTGAAAGTGTGTGAATTCAAATTTCAACCTAATCCCACTATCCCAACATTTATTCACATGCTATTAAGAATATGGACACAAGATATCTACAATTAATATATTTATTCAAAAATATGGAAACATAATATCTGTAATTAATATGTTGATTCAAAAATAAAAATTTGGAAACAAAAAATAAGGAAACAAAATATTTACGATTAATATACAAAATATCTGTAATTAATATACTTATTCAAAATATCTTACAATTAATATACTTTTTCAGAATATTTGGAAACAAAATATCTACAATGAATATTCAAAAAATTAGGAAACAAAATATTTTTAATTAATTAAGGTTATTTACAAATTATGGAAGTAAAATATCTACAATTAATCAAAGTTATTTACGAATTACAATATTCACAAAATAAGGAGTAATTAAAACATTTATTAAATTTGAACTTGGGATAATTTCTAATTAATTATTGTCTCGACTCTCTAAGTTGGTCCCCAGCGGAGTCGCCAAGCTGTCGTGACGTCCTGGGAGCGCGTGTGCCCCGGGTGGCGAAATAAAAATCATTTTTATTTTTCAGGAAAAATAAGAAATGTCAGAGTCGCCACTAACCTTTTAGTGCGGTTAGAACACATAATTACTACCCCGTTAGGGGTAGAACGGGTCTATGTTACCAAAGTTAGGCTCGGGAGTTCGGTTACGTGAGGGGAAGGTACAAGCACCCCCTACGCGCCCATTCTTACGAACGGTACCTAATTAATTAGAAATTATCCCTAAATTAATCTAATAAGTCTTTAAATTACTCCTTTTTATGAACTTATAAATACATATGAAAAATAAATAAATAAATAAATATATACGTATATATATATATATATATATATATATTCCCTCAGAGTTTAAAGGTACGTGAAGTCCGAAGGCTCATACCCCGCAATAAAATCATAGGGATTAAAAATAAAAAATACTTTATAAAATGCGCTCCCAAATTTTAGAAATTTTATGGGTTTTCCTAAGTATGAAAATACTAGTTTGGGAGGTTTTGGATAATAGATATA
Source organism: Malania oleifera (assembly GCF_029873635.1). Classification (NCBI taxonomy): domain Eukaryota; kingdom Viridiplantae; phylum Streptophyta; class Magnoliopsida; order Santalales; family Ximeniaceae; genus Malania; species Malania oleifera. The sequence goes on from NC_080418.1 coordinate 140,332,053, forward strand.
ATAAGTTAAACATAATAATAAAGATAAAAAATAGTAATAAACTAGAATATTAGGACACCACAATACATACTAATCAACATATATAATACAAGCTAAAATACTAAAACTAGCACAATACAAAATACTAAATATAAATATATGGTATTTGCTAAGATTCTAAACATACCACCATACTATAAGACTAAATATATAACACGAGCTAAAATATCCAACATACTAATGATAGTAGAATATAAAATATATAATATAAACTAAGATGATGACAATACCATAATATTAAAATACTATATGTACGTTATAAACAAAAAATCTCAAACATACCATAATACACACGATCGCGATAATAATAATATATACCCACAAATACTATAATACGTAACAAATTACTATAAAACTATATATATATACTAAAATAGCATGATACCAAAACATCAAATATATTATATTACCTAAAATATTAAACTTACCATAATAAATAATACATTATATATTAACATACTAAAAAATATCATAATAATAAATATATAGTATTACTCAAAATGCTATATTAAAAGTTACCTAAAATACTAAATTAGATGTATGATGTTACTTATAAATCTTAAGTTGTTAAATACCTAATATGACTAACATTCTAGAATACTAAATACACATACAACCATAGTTCTAAAATATCACATGTACTACAACTAATCTACTAAAAATCCTAACATGATACATAACATGACCAAAATTCTAAAATACTAATAATATAATATAAAGTTAATATACAATATAAGCATGAATAAAATAAAAAATATCTTACACATAAGAATCACAACCAGATAATAATCCGAAACCTAAGAATACATATTACACATACAACTTGAATATTGTGCACTAAAAAAAATAAAATAAAATATGACAACAAAAAATATTACAAATGAAATCTTACCTTGGCAATAAAAAGAAAAAAAAAATCCTACAATAATGAAGATAAACAAATTAGTATTTATAAATATGAAAATTAATTATTAAAAATCCTAAAACAATAACCAAGCAAAATTTAAACTTTATAATAAAAACTTGTGTGTGCTGTGTGTGTTTTACTGTATGTGCAGTGTGTGTGTTGCTATATGTGTTGTGTGTGTGTGCAGTGGGTGTTTTGTAGTGTGTGCTGTGTGTGTGTGTTGCTGTGTGTGTGCTGTGTGTGTTGCTGTGTGTATTGTGTGTGTGTGTGCAGCGTATGTTTTGCAGTGTGCTGAGTGTGTGTGCTGTGTGTGTGCGTTTCTGTGTGTGCTGTGTGTGTGTGTTGCTGTGTGTGTGGGTTTCTGTGTGTGTTTTGTGGGATATACACACAGATGTAGCAGCAAAACAATAAAAAAAAAAAAAAAAAAACTTAAACTTTATTGAATAAAACACAAGCTGTATATATTTGTATGTGCGTGTATGTATATACAGCAGAGCAGCAGGGAGGTACTTACAGTGGGGTACTTGCAGAGGGGGAAAACCGCCGGAGAACTGGAGGATCTTGCCCGGAGCAGGAGTTGAGGCTGGTGCGTGACCGTTAACAGCGTCAGCAAGTGGGCAGTGGTGACTTGCAGCGGCGGCGGGACTGGTTGCTGGAGGTTGGTGATCGTGTGGTGGTGCTCACGACAACATCTGAAGGGCTGGATCGCTACTATGAGTGGCTGGCAGCAAGATGGCCGAAGATGATGGCTTGGCTCGTCGGAGATGCTAGTCGGATGGCTGATTCGTGCTCGACTGGCTGGAGCTCTGGCAGGTTGTGGAGAGTGGTATGGAGGGGTGGGGAAGGCGAAGGTTTCTGGTGGTTGCGCGAGTGAGAGATGGAGAGAATGAGGTTGAGGGACTTAGGGTTTTTGTAACGACCCGGCCCTTTACACGGACTCAGGTGTCACTCACATACATCAAATACCTATACCTGTTCAAGATATGGAAACAACCCGCCCTAAACAGGGACATACGGGTGTAAAACATACATAATCATGATGTAAATGTCGCGGAAAAACATAAACATCCATTGGGATTACTACTAGCCTTATACCAGAGTTCACTAATACATCCATAATTTACATACATTCGGACTTAGAGTAATCGTCATATTACAACCCTCCAAAAAGGACTTTCATCAAGTTTAGTACAAAAATTTAGATGCTTACGTAAGCTAACCAAAATAACCTCCCTAGTCCTTTTATCTACTAGGACCGACGCACGGATGGACCTGAAAACAAAGGTTGTAAGATAGGGTGAGACACATCTCAGTAAGGAAGGAGTTACAACAGTGTGTGACTGCATACATGCATATTTTCATTCAACATCTGGAATATAAATCAAATATTTTCAATACAGTAATGCATCAGGTATATCATTATTCATATTACAAAATTCCCACATCTGTCTTTCGACCATTTAATGATTTATCAGATGACCAACAGCAAAATATCCCTATAACCAGTTTTACCCCGTGGCTCGGGTTGTGCACTGGTACTCGTCCAATGCCCTGTTCGTGCAGACACTGCCGAGTACCCACATACGATCCGACTGCCTCCATTGGCCCAATATCAGCCAATGGTTTCACCCTGCTAGCCGACCATCTTGGTACCCACATCGTTTAGTACGTGTGGTTGCACGTGTACATCTAGCTACGATATCGTGCCGTATCATATAACGGTGGTTTCATTTCACCCTGCAAAGAAAGTATTTTTCAACCCTCCCGGGACTCTCAAGCTGTGGTTCCGTGTATCATTAATTCAATTTATACAAATATGATAAGATTTTATTTCCCATAATCTATATCAATAGTATAGAAATAATTCCAGCCGGTTCAAACCGGCGTCTTTCCACCTGGTTTACCCCTCTTTGTTTACTGATGCGGCTCGGTGTATCACCAGCCTCTGTTTATCACATTGTCAGTATAACAAATTGGAATTTCATTCCCATATTCTATATCAGTAGTATAGAAAATACATTCATTTCCATTTCAACATATATCACACAAGTTTAATACAAAAACCCGCTAAATGATAGAAATTCAATATACATAGTTTAACTAAATAAATAAAGGAATCGAGTCTCTCCTACTATAGTATAAACACAAATAAAGATGTTTGTAAAATTTGGAGATCATACGTCGAAATCCTCGTTTTTACCAAAAACCATAAAATCGTCAAACCGGTATTTCTACTCGGTAGAATTTCACAAATAAGCAGTTAAATCATACATAATAACGTAAACTAGCTTTTTAGCGGTTTAGTTTTCCAAAATAACTGTTGTAATCAAATTCCCCTTACCTTATATTCAAAATGAAACTTCGTATGAAAACGGTCCAAAACGACAACTCGAGATCCCGAAAACCTAAAACCACAGAACATAACCTTACTATGTTTTCTACTGCTATCCAAATATCCAATCAAAATTAGGATCAGATTCCTACCTCGATTCTTGGGAAAACCCGAAACTCTCCGAAACGACGATCCGATCCACTAGAAGTGTAGAGTTTTCTCTTCTGATCCACGCAGTACCCTCCGTTTTTGGAAACGGATGACGAACGGCGAAGGATCTTAGAGAGAGAAAGAGAGAGAGAAAATGAGAGAGAGAGAGAGAGAGAGAGAGAGAGAGAGAGAGAGAGAGAGAGAGAGAGAGAGAATGAAAGAGAATAAGAGAATTTATAGAATAAATCCTTGAGAGAGGGAGAGAGAGAGAGAGAATGAGAGAATGAGAGAGGATAAGAGAATTTATAGAATAAATCTTTACTTAGCCCTTAAGTAATCTAAATAAATATCTCCTCCAAGATATTTATATATAAATATCTCAAAATATCTTCTCCAAAATATCTTTTTTTTTTTTTTGGGTCGGGTTGCTACAGTTTTTTTTTTTTTTTTTGTTTTCCTCCTCCGCTGCGCTGCTCTGCCCCCCGGCTGTTTTGCGCTGCCTCCTTCTTGGCTCCGTGCCCCTCACCTTTTATAAAAGAAATTTGAAAACCCTAATAAAAAACTTCCTTTCTTTGATTTTCTTTTTCTTTTTCTCTTTTTTTATGCTTTTATTCTTATGGTAATGATGAAAAAGGAAATAATAATAATAATAATTATCATAATAATATTAGTATCAATAAGGTAATAATAATAATAATAATACTACTACTAATAGTAAATAATAATAAATAATTATAGTAAAAATAAAAATTAAGACCCTATTGGTAAAATAATAATATTAATAAAGTAATAATACTAATATTAAAAGTAATAAATAATAGTAATAATAATAATAATAATAATAATAATAATAATAATAATAATAATAATAATAATAATAATGATGATAACATTACTAAAAATAATAAAAATAATAATAGCCAAAATAAGATACTAATGCTAATAATAATAATAATAATAATAATAATAATAATAATAATAATAATAATAATAAGGTAAAAAAATAAAAATAATAGTAATAATAATCCAGAATAATTATAATAAATTAATAATAATAATAATAAATAATAAAAATAATTATAAGAAAGTAATAATAACGATAATAAAAATAATAATAATAAAAATAAAAATAATAAAATAATAAAAGGGAACCCCTTGTTCTATTTGGCTAGGGCAAAAATAGGGTGTCTACAGCATGTTTTGCATACGCTTTGGGAAAAGAAGTTGTACGCCAAGTTCAGTAAATGTGAATTCTGGCTTGAAAAGGTCATGTTCTTGGGGTATATTGTATCTAGAGACGGTATTTCTGTGGATCCTAGTAAGGTTGAGGCTGTAGTGAGTTAGGCTAGACTAAGAAATGTCCAGGAGATAAGGAGTTTCTTAGGACTAGCTGGCTATTACCGCCGTTTTGTTGAGGGATTCTTAGCTTTGTCAAGACCTTTGACACGACTGATGAGGAAGAATGTCATATTTGAGTGGAACGAAAGCTGTGAGCAAAGTTTTCAAGAACTAAAGCAAAGATTAGTCACAACATCAGTATTGGTTATCCTATCAAGGGGTGAGGGGTATGTCATTTACAATGATACGTCCTTGAAGGGACTTGGCTGTGTATTGATGCAACATGGCAAGGTAGTGGCATATACGTCCAGGCAGTTGAAAGAATATGAAAAGAACTACCCTACACATGATCTTGAATTGACTACAGTGGTACACACATTGAAAATTTGGAGGCAATACCTGTACGATGAGTAGTGTTAGATTTTCTCCGACCACAAGAGCTTAAAGTATTTCTTCACACAGAAGGAAATAAATATGAGGCAGAGAAAATGGTTGGAACTCATTAAAGACTTTGACTGTACCATCAGTTATCACCTAGGGAAAGCAAATGTGGTAGCTGATGTGTTGAGCGGGAAATCCAAGGAACTGGTGTTGGCAACTATGGAGATCCAGTATCCAAGCATGATGGATCTGGAGAGACTCGACATTAAATTAGTTGGAATGGTTCTCAGGCTCACATTGCTAGTTTAGTGGTGCAGCCTGTTTTGCAGGAGAGGATTAAAGCGGCCTAGAAAGAAGATCCATAATTAACAGAGGTGTGGATAGAGTGTAGAATGGTCAGGGGGAGGAATTCAGTGTTGCAGATGATGGTGCTTTGCGGTTCCATTCCAGATTATGTATTCCTTCTGATATGGACATTAGGAGGACCATTCTAGAGGAGGCTCACAGATCTTTGTATACAGTTCATCCAGGTAGTATGAAGATGTATAGAGATCTGCGGGAGTCATATTGGTGGAGTGGTATGAAGAGAGAAATTTCCGAGTATGTAACGTAGTGTTTGACGTGCCATCAGGTAAAAGGTTTAGCACCAGAGGCCGGCAGGGCAATTGCAGCCATTATTTATCTCAGAGTGGAAGTGGGATCATATTTTTATGGACTTCATGTCAGGGCTATCGACGACATTACATGACTAGAATGCCATCTGGGTGATTGTTGACTGTTTGACTAAGACCGCCCACTTTATATGTAGTGACCCAAAAAATAATAGTATTTTAATAATAAAGAGGAAGGGGAAATTATCAAGGCCTCGTCGACAAACACAGGGGATTCGTCGACGAGGGTATAAGGGTACCTCGTCGACGAAGACAAGATTCGTCAATGAGAAAATACCGAGAAAATAATTTGGGCTTCTCTGAATTTCGTCGACGAAGAGTAAGGTTCGTCGACGAAATTACTTAAGGACTCCTCAACGAGATGACGTGGCTCGTCGACGAATCCCGTAATATAAATTGCCCTAAACTGATTTTAATCGCAAAATTTTGGCCACAAACCCTCTTCTCTCTTTCTCCTATGGCCCTTCCCCCTTCTCTCTTCAATTTCGGCCCCATCAGTCACAGGATCGACGATCTGAGGCCACCACGACATTCCTAATGGAGTTCTCTTCAAGTCTGCCGGAGCGGATCGTTGGTGAAACAAAGTTGGAATTCATCCCAAATCTAGGGTAAGACCTTTTAATCAATTTTTGGCCTTCTAACAGTTGTAAGAAATGATGTAGGCAAAGAAATATTGATATTATATTTTGGAAAATGTTATTTTTAGGATGTTGAGTGCAGAACCCTGTGGGTGTAGGACCCATTACAGTAGGGAGATTTTAGTGGAAATCAGGTAAGGGAAATATGCTATTCTAGGTAATTTTAAAATGATTTCTAGTATGAAATGTGTATTTTTACCAATTTATTATTCACAACAGGACATTATACAATTTATTAATTATGAATATTATGTATTAAATTATTGTGTGGCTTGAGAATATGAAAATAGTATAGAAGTATGTTTTACAGTATTTTCAAGGTATGTTTTACAGAATATACAGCCAGTGGATATAGTTTATAGTAATTATAGAATACCATGATTATACGAATTTTAGTACCATGATTATACAGTTTTCAGTACCATGATTATACAGTTTCTAGTACCATGACCTACATATTATAGTTCAGTTCAGAAATACAGTTGACACAGTTACAGTTTATTTCATTGTCATGGTTAATATAGTAAATTCAAAATCATGGTAAATCAGATAGTTGTATATAGAAATATATTATATAGTATCAGACCTTGTTGGACCATACAGTTATAGAGGACGGTACCGTAGCTACAGATATTCAGTTATGAGTGCAACAACCTATTTAGATAATACGTGGTAGTAGGTCGATCGTATAGCGCCCTGACATGGACAGGCTCCCCATCAGATATGGGTTGAGGAGGGCAGATCAGACCGAGGGAGTATAGTGGTTTACCCTAGTCGGCCAGCCAGGGTAAATCTCGCTTACTGGCCGCACAACCTTGTCATGAGGGGTTAAATCATGACATAGAGTTATCCACAGGGAAAGTTTTCAGTTACTATTACGTATATACAGATTTACAGAAATAGAGAATATACTTATGTACATTAGAAGTATTTTGAGTAGAAACCTAAAATAGGGATATGTTAAATAAAATGGAAACGGTGATGGTTCCTATTACTTGTACTGTATTTACAGATCCAATTATACATGATTTTATAGAAACAAATTTTCATATTATTGTAACTCATTTGCCACACACTAACAATAGCATATTTCGTCTTACTGAGCATTGGCTCATCCCAATTACTTTAACATTTTTCAGGTGATCCAGGTAGGTAAGCAGATCAGGCTCGCAAATAGAGGGGCCTTAGTATTGCCCTAATATAAGAGTGAGTATTTTTGGGAGTATTTTTTATAGCCCTAACCAGTTGAGGATATTTTTGGGGAACAGTTATATATGTATATTTTGGAAAACAATTTAGCACTCTGATATTGTATATAATTACATATGGTTATGTTTATTTGATTTCCGCTTCTCGCTACTTGGTTGAATGATTGGGTTTAATCTAGTATGGTATCAGACCATATTAAATGTCATAGTATATATATAACAAAAACCACTTAAATAGAAGGTCATTATAGTTTGGTTTCAGAGCCTAGGTTACTTGGTTCTGTATAGTTTAGAGTGCAGCGGAAGCAATACCAGAGTATAGGAAAAGGATTTGAGGTTTGTTCTGTGTCTAGGTACAGGATTACCGTGGTGGTTTCTGTGTTTTTCCCGGGGTGACGATTTCAGGAAAACCATAGTAAACTATCGTTGGGTCATGTGTCTAAGTGACAGAACTGGATATTGAGTTAAGGTCACGGAAGACAGTTAATTTGAATTAGTATAGGATAGGTCAGTGTAGGAAATGAGGTACTTAAGTGTGTTTCTTGTTTTCAGGATGGACTCAAGCAGCAGTGGCACGAATGCTGGGGAGGATAGGTTAGGACCTTCCAGCATAGGTGGAGGAGATACAGATGCTGTACTATGTAGCATCACTCAGCAAGTGATGGCTGAGATGGCTAGGAGCACTGGGGAGCATGGCTGCTCAATCGAGCAGTTTATGCGGATGAAGCCCCCATATTTTGCTGGAGGAGATGACCCGATTATAGCTAAGAATTAGGTCCAGGACATTGAAGAGACGTTGGCTGTGCTTCCTTGCACAGATGAGCAAAAGGTGGTGTTTGTGGCGTTCAAACTGACAGGGGAGGCAAAGCGCTGGTGGAGATCAGCGTGTTTGATAGAGGAGCAGAGGTCGGTTTTAGTTCAAGTGACATAGGATTAATTCAAGGAGCAATTCTTCGAGCGGTATTTCCCTGCTATCGTTCGGAGTGCGAAGGAAGCAGAGTTTATGAATTTGGTATAGGGGCAAATAACCGTATCCCAGTACGTGGCTCGGTTTATCGAGTTATCACGTTTTGCTCTGCATTTAGCACCTGATGAAGAGAAAAAGGCAAGGAAGTTTGAAGAGTAAGGTAGAACTTGTTTGAGCAGGTGATTGGTTTCAAGGCTCAAACATTCACAGAGGTTGTAGATAGAACTGCGATCATCGAGAGTGGTATTCAGAGGGGTTTAGCAGCTCAGAGTCAGAGGAAGAGGCCTGCATCTTAGAGTTTTCAGGCTAGCTCCAGTAGGGGACCATGGAGAGGAGGTCGCGATTGAGGAGATCAAAGGAAGATGGCAGGACCTTGTGAGAATCAAGGTACACCAACTTACCCAGTGTGTCAGACGTGCGGGAGACATCATTTGGGGGAGTGCCGGGTAGGCAGAGGTGTATGTTATCGTTGTGGGAGACCTAGTCGCAAGGTACGTGAATGCCTAGGTCAGCCAGACCAAGTCCCAGCTCCCAGGACCTATCAAAGAGGACATCAGGCAGCTCAGGGAGGATACCAGGCGCCTCGTGGTGGCCAGCAGAGGAATGTGGCCCAGCGCGAGTATACGCTCTGACGCCGGGTGATGCAGAGGCTGCTACGGATGTGGTGATAGGTACATTTACTGTTTTATTATATCCAGTTATTGTTCTTTTTGACTCGGGTGCTACTCATTCTTTTATTTCTGCATCTTATGTTAAATTATCTGAGAGTGAGACCCTGTTATTAGATGTAGCGTTGTCAGTAGCTACACCATTAGGATTGGTGATCAGATGTTGGAGGGTACCTAGGGGCTATCCGATAGAAATTCAGGAGAAAGTGTTACCAGCTGATATGATTATATTTAAGATGTGTGGGTTTGATATAATATTGGGTATGGACTAGTTTGCTGCCAATCATGCCAGTATTGACTGTCATCAGAAAGATGTAATTTTTAGATCCTCTAGAGAGCAGGAATTCAGATTCTTTGGTTCACGGGTACGTGCTCCAACACAGCTGGTGTCAGCCGTGCAAGCGAGTAGATTACTCCTAAATGGAGGTCAAGGGTTTATAGTGTTTGTGAAAGAAGTACCCGAAAATGAATTGAAGATTGACAGCACCCCAGTGGCATGAGAATTTCTAGATGTTTTTCCAGAGGAGTTATCTGGGTTACATCCTGTGTGCGAGGTGGATTTTCCTATAGATTTACCTCTAGGGATCGTGCCGATTTCTAAGATTCCTTACCGTATGGCTCTAGCTTAATTGGGAGAATTAAAGGAACAGTTGCAAGACTTGCTGAACAAGGGGTTTATACAACCCAGTGTATCACCGTGGGGAGCTCCAGTGTTGTTCGTAAAGAAGAAAGATGGGTCTATAAGGATGTGTATCGATTACAGAGAAATCAACAAGGTTACTATTAAGAATAAATATCCTCTACCCCGTATAGACGATTTGTTTGATCAGTTCCGAGGTACATGGGTGTATTCCAAGATCGTCCTCAGATCTGGGTATCATCAAGTGAGAGTAAAAGCAGAGGACGTCGCGAAGACAGCCTTCATGACTAGGCATGGGTACTACGAGTTCCTCATTATGCCGTTTGGTCTGACGAATGCCCCAACCATGTTCATGGACTTGATGAAGAGAGTTTTCCACCAATATTTAGATCAGTTTGTACTAGTTTTCACTGATGATATACTAGTGTACTCAAGGAATTTTGAGGATCATGAGGTACATTTGAGGCTGGTGCTGCAGATACTCAGAGAGGAGAAGCTTTACGCTAAGTTTAGTAAGTGTGAATTATGGCTTGAGAAAGTTGCATTTTTAGGCCACATGATCTTAGGAAACGGTATATCAGTGGATCCCAGCAAGATCGATGCAGTGGTAAGTTGGGCCAGGCCGAGGTATGTGTAGGAAGTTAGGAGTTTCTTGGGACTGGTAGGTTATTACTGACGATTCGTTGAGGGGTTTTCAGCTTTATCAAAACCTCCCATGCGTTTGACCAAGAAAAATGCCAGATTTGCATAGGATGAAGAATGTGAGCAGAGTTTCTAGGAATTAAAGCAGTGGCTCGTCATTGCATTAGTACTGACGATTCCATCGGGAGGTGATGGTTATGTTATCTACAGTGATGTGTCTTTGAAAGGGCTCGGTTGTGTACTGATGCAGCATGGTAGGGTGATAACATATGCGTCCAGGCAGTTGAAAGAATATGAAAAGAATTACCCTACTCATGATCTAGAATTGGCTGCGGTTGTACATGCACTAAAGATCTGGAGACATTACTTATATGGTGAGAAATGTGAAATATTTTTGGATCACAAGAGCCTAAAGTACTTCTTTACACAGAAAGAGTTGAATATGCGCCAGAGGAGATGGTTAGAACTCATTAAGGATTATGACTGTACCATCAGTTACCACCCAGGTAAAGTAAATGTGGTAGCAGATGCACTGAGCCGTAAATCATAGAATACAACATAGCTAGTCGTAGTTATTCAGCACCCGATTCAGATGGACTTAGAAAGACTCGGTGTGGAATTAGTGGAGGATGATCCTCAGGTGTTTATTACCAGTCTGGTTGTACAACCTACATTATATGAAAGAATTAAAACTGCTCAGAGGGATGATCCATAATTGGTAGAAGTGATTTCCAAAATACATAATGGTTAGGGAGAAGAATTCAGCATTTCTGACGATGGAGCTCTGAGATTTCGCACAAGATTGTGTGTGCCTACAAATGACAGCATCAGTAGGACGATTTTGGAGGAGGCACATAGATCTCTATACACTGTCCATCCGAGCAGTAAGAAAATGTATAGGGATTTGCGGGAGTATTTTCTGGTGGAGTGGCATGAAGAGGGAAATAGCAGAATTTGTGCGGCAGTGTTTAACGTGCCAGCAGGTTAAGGCTGAGCACTAGAGGCCGGCAGGGATGTTGCAACCACTTTTCATTCCCGAATGGAAGTGGGACCACGTATCCATGGATTTTGTTACGGGGCTACCGTCGGCGCCGCATGGTTAGAATTCCATCTGGGTAATAGTTGATAGGTTGACGAAGACCACACACTTTCTGCCCATTAAGATTAGCTACCCTATGAACCGGTTCGTAGAGATATATATATACAAGAGATTGTTCGACCCCATGGAGTGCTGGTATCCATGGTCTCGAACCATGATCCACGTTTTTCATCACAGTTTTGGAGGAGTTTATAGGAGGCATTGGGGACTCAGCTAGCATTCAACACCACTTTCCACCCTCAGACCGATGGTCAGACTGAGAGAACAATGCAGGTATTAGAAGATATGCTTCGTGCCTGTCTGCTAGACTTGGGAGGTAGATGGATTTAGTTCTTGCCGCTAGTTGAATTTGCTTATAATAACAATTATCAGACTAGCATCGGCATGGCACCCTACGAGGCATTATATGGTAGGAGATGTCGATCTCCTATTTTTTGGGATGAAGTAGGTGAAAGGCAAGTTTTGGGACCAGAGATAATTCAGAAAGCGTGTGATAAAGTCCAACTTATTCGAGACAGAATCAATGTAGCACAGAGTCGGTAGAAAAGTTACACAAATACTCGCCGTCGGGAACTAGAATTTGAAGTAGGTGATCATGTATTTCTGAAAATCGCATCATCGAAGGGGATCATGAGGTTTGGGAAGAAGGGTAAGTTGAGCCCTAGGTTCATTGGTCCATTTGAGATACTCGAGAAGATTGGGTCAGTGGCCTATCGGCTGGCTTTACCGCCATCTTTATCCAGGATTCATGACGTGTTTCATATTTCTATGTTAGGGAAATACGTCCCCGATCCTTCCCATATCATCAGCTATGCAGACTTGGAACTCAAGGGTGATCTAGCATATGAGGAAGCTCCAGTTCAGATCTTAGATAGAAAAGATCAGGAATTGCGCAATAAGAGGATACCGTTAGTAAAATTCCTGTGGAGAAATCACGTGGTTGAGGAAGCCTCGTGGGAGCTTGAAGATGAAATCAGACGAAAATATCCCCATTTGGTCGATGAATTATAGTATTGATGTATATGCTAAGATGGTAATTTTACTTTGTTGATTCCAGTGTAATTGTAATGTAGAGCATGGATTAGGTAATATTTTGGTTTTGGGAGAATTTTTCATTTATGATTGTAATCTCCCAGAACTACCCATGTAACCATGGTTTTCCTCCGCTAAAAGTGTGGGTAGGTAATAAAATAAGTAGACCATTTTTCTTTAAGGGATGATGAATTATATGAACAGTAAATTTCGAGGATGAAATTTTATAAAGAGGGGAGAATGCAGTGACTCGAAGAATAATAATTTAATAATAAAGAGGAAGGGAAAATTATCAGGGCTTCGTCAACGAACACAGGGGATTCATCGACGAGGGTATAAGGGGACCTCGTCGATGAAGACAAGATTCATCGACGAGAAAATACGGAGAGAAGAATTTGGGCTACTCTGAATTTCATCGACGAAGAGTAAGGTTCATCGATGAAATTACTTAAGGACTCGTCAAAGAGATGATGTGGCTCGTCGGTGAATCCCACAGTATAAATTGCCCTAAACTAATTTTAATCGCAAAATTTTGGCCGCAAACACTCATCTCTCTCTCTCTTCTACAGCCCTTCCCCCTTCTCTTTTCCATTCTGGCTCCGTCAGTCGCCAAATCGACGATCTCAGGCCACCACGATGTTCCTAGCAGAGTTCTCTTCAAGTTTGCCAGAGCGAATCGTTGGTGAAACAAAGTTGGAATTCATCCCAAATCTAGGGTAAGACCTTTTAGTCAATTTTTGGCCTTCTAACAGTTGTAGGTAATGATGTAGGTAAAGAAATATAGATATTCTATTTTGAAAAATGTTGTTTTTAGGATGTTAAGTAAAGAACCCTGCGGGTGTAGGACCCGTTATAGTAAGGGGATTTTAGCGGAAATCAGGTAAGGGAAATATGGTATGCTAGGTAATTTTAAAATGATTTCCAATATGAGATGTATATTTTTAGCAGTTTATTATTCACAGCGGGGTATTATATAGTTTATTAATTATGAATATTATGTATTAAATTATTGTGTGGCTTGAGAATATGAAAATAGTATAGAAGAATGTTTCACAGAATATACGACCAGTGGATATGTTTTATAGTAATTATAGAATACCATGATTATACGAATTTCAGTACCATGATTATACAGTTTTCAGTACCATGATTATATAGTTTCTAGTACCATGACCTACAGATTAAAGTTCAGTTCAGAAATACAGTTAACACAGTTACAGTTTATTTCATTGTCATGGTTAATACAGTTATTCAAAATCATGGTAAAACAGATAGTTGTATATAGAAATATATTATATAGTATCAGACCCTGTTGAACCATACAGTTACAGAGCACGGTACCGTAGCTACAAATATTTTAGTTATGAGTGTAATAACCTATTTAGATAATACTATTAGAAAAGGTGTATTCCCAAGAAGCGGGGGGGGGGGGGGAGGGGGGTGAATTGGAATTTTAAAACTTTCTTCCTAGGTTCAACTAATCCTACAATCAGTATTACACAAATCTAGGGTCTTTCTATGCAATTCCAAATACGCTGATAAATAGAGTATAAGGAAATTTAAATTAGGTGCATCATTCACACAATAACATACATGTGCGGTAAATGTGAAATGTAGAAATATAAACAAGGCACACAATATGTTATCGAGGTTCAGCCAACTGTTCCTACGTCCTCGCCTCTAGCTCGCAAGCCCGAGGATTCCATTAATAGCTCATTTAAGGGTGGAGTGTCACCGATTACAACCACGTCAAATTAACACAGGGCTGACCTCAATCTTAACTAAGTCAATTAGCAGGGCTGACCTCAACCTACACGCCTTAACAGGACGACGCACCTAGTTTTCCAAACCAGGTCTAAGCAAATCCGGGATTATTCCAGAGCTAGTCTCCCTCTTCAGGTCCGTGCCTGGAAATACAATAGATGTGTATTACAATCAAATGGTACAATGAATTTGCTTTCAAGTAAAGCAGATGTGTACCCAAATTCGCGCAATAACATACACCACAAATATGATTCAATATGTAAGCTCAATGTGGTTTAGATGGTTCAACTCTCAAAAGTATTTTCTATCAGTGTAATGCATACATAAGAGTGTCAAACAAGCAATCTTTGTATCACAAGATATTTAGCCAATAAGTTCATACAAAGATGACAAGTCTCAAGTATTTGAATCAACAGGGTATTTCAAGCATGTAAGTATCAAATAAAGTATATGCTTGGATTGCAAAAAGAGTTCAACCTTTGTATTCAACTAGAGATATGAATCAATGAATATTGCAACAAAGATTTTTCTTACACAAACAAATATCTCTTTAAAATATTTATCAAGATAAAGCACACTAGATATTTGAAGGTATTTTGAAAATATTTTGCAACCAAAAACAAATACAATCTTCTCAAGATCTTGCAATGAAGGTGCAAGCTTAGAAGATCTATCAAAGTCTTAATAGGATAGACTTATCAATAAAGTCTCGTAAGAATCCTTAGGTTTTACTCTCAAATAAAATTGTATCTATCAAATAGAACAAGGAGAGCAAACCTTTGCAAATAGACACTCAATCCACTTACAAAAGATTTAGACACTAATAGAGGGTAAGCTTGAGTGAATGAGGCTAAAAGATGAGTAGTATAGGCTTTTGGATTTTCAGAGAATTCTCCCTTAATCAAAGTAGCTAATGCATACTAATTTTCTCAAATGATCTCATATATATAGGAATAGGAGAAAATATGACCTTTGGGGACTTATTGGGTATTATTAGGGAAGTTTAATGACGTTTAAAGCATTTTAGCCCTATTTAAAAAATATTAATTACGGTAAAAAATTAGGGCAACCCGAGAGGTCCGGTCGACCAGAAAGGTTTCAGTCGACCAGGTCTCATATGGTTTGGTCGACCAGGGGAATTTTGAACTAAGGGCTTGGTCGACCAGGAAAGGGCGATTCCTCAATTTTTCGAGGTTCGGTTGACTAGGCCATTTTGAACTGGCCGGTTCGGTCGACCAGACCGCTGGGATTTCTCCTAAGGACCCTCGGTCGACTAGGTAGTTGGAGTACAAAAAGGGGTCGGTCGACCAGATGGTCAAAATGTTGACCTAGGGAGGTTTTGGTCTACCGAGCATTTTTGAACAACCTAGTTCGATCGAGTGGGGCAGAATGAACTGCCTGATTCAGTCGACCAAAAGTGCACCAGGTGTGCATTTTGGTCCCATTTCGAATCATACAAACCATATTCAAGTGCCTAACAAACATATGTGCAAATGTGTGTGTCCTAGGGTCACTTGGGATCCAATTTGAAGACACCGAAAAAGTCCGGTGTCGATCGACCGAACCCTAAGGTCTTTCTAAGGTCATTTCTCATTCCCGGTTTGTTTGAGCTTACGTATTATCATACATGTGATGTGTGAGGTTATTACAAATCAGAGCCCTAGTTACTATTACAGACCAATTAAATGAAATATATTACAATGCTGAATAAAAATTGGTCTTCAGGCTTTGCTTGCTTTGTGCACATCTTGATCTTAACAATCTTAGTTCCTGCACAAAAAGTCAAACACTCATTAGATATGTAAGAACCTGAAATATTAAAAATGGAAATTTGTAGATTTCGTCAACAAAGTTAGAATTCGTCGACGAAGGTAGAAGGCTTCTCGTCAACGAAATTCAGAGCCTCGTTGACAAGAAAATGTCAAGAGGTGGAAAATGGGAAATATCAGACTTCGTCGACGAGGCTGCTGACATCCTAGACGAAATCCTTGACTTTTCGTCGACGAGAAACGGCTGGGTTAAAGGGGTATAAAAGGAAATTTTCTTTTCTTCTTCATTAAGTTTTGTTTAAAATCTCTCTCTCTCTCTCTCTCTCTCTCTTTCTAAACTCTCTCTACACTCTCTCTCTCTCTAGATTTCCTCACCGGTCGTCGATAGTATCGGAAATCTGAGGTTACCATGAGGATCGTGGAAGGATTCTCTACAACTTCTACGGATCGGAATCTCGTTTCGGGGGTTTTTGAGTTTCAGCATAATATCGAGGTAAGACTCAATTTTTAATTCTGATCCGGTAGTTTTGTAGGTAGCAGTCTTATGAGTATTTTTTGTACTGTAATTTATAGGTTTTGGAACTCGGTTAGCTGTTTAGGAGCTTTGGAGTTCGGGATTTGCTTACAGGGTTTAGGTAAGGGGAAACTGTGTTATATTGGTTATTTTTGAAATCGGACTCGGTGGAACTGTGATCCATGGTCCTGCGTGTGTTTTGGCTACTCATTTAGGGGGATCTAATGGGGAAAATATGGGTTTTTCTTTATTACAGTTTTGGGATAAAAGGAGGCGACGGGCCGCATCCTTGGTTTTGATGAAAACCTATGTATATGTGTGATTTATACTACGTGAATGGGATGGCCGTGCCTTGACTTTGTATAAACTGTATTTTTTTGGAAAACCATGATTTAGATTACCAAATGGGTGTGGTTTGTTTGGTTATATGAGCATGCATGTGTGTGTGATATGCGAAACTTCTAATTAGAGCGCGGTTCTGGGATTGCTGATTGGACCGCGATCCTAAAATGGTTCTAGGTACTGAGAGTGGCGTGCTCTATATCCGGGGCGTGTGTATCGCCAGCCATGTTGGCAAGAGTGACCGACTCTATCTCTGAGGGCGTGAGCCTATCCCGGCAGATCAGGCCGAAGGGTGTGGATCCATCAGTTAGCATCGGTACAATGCCATGGGAGTCGAGGACTAGCCATGTGTCGGTGGCTGATCATGTGTGTGTGACATGTGGAATGGATGATTGGATTGTAATTCCAAATGTCTGAATTAGTACTAGACTGCTTTTATCTGCGTGTATGTTTTTGTCATGATAACACTCAAATGCCACACACTGATATAACATGTGTTCTTCCTTACTGAGAGGTGTCTCACCCCTACAGTACGTACATTTTTACAGGTCCTTCAAGTAACCGGAACTAGCGTCCTAGTGTAGGGAGCATAGTGGCCGGTATACTGCGTTAGCGCTTGGGTTGCCATTTTGAGTTGTATTTGGGCACCCAGTTTGTACATTTTGTTAGAGCTATGTTTTGCTCTTGTATAGATTCTGGTATGGTACTGCGTATGTTGATATAGTATGATATTTTCCGCTGCGTATATGATTGCGTTTGGATGCCGTTTAGGGTGCCTGGAACCCCACGGGGTCGGACCCTCATCCATTGTATTGTATCTTTTGATGATTGTATGATACAGGGACAGGTTAGGTTACATTCTCACCTTTGGGTCCCATTTTGGGGTTCGGGGCGTGACAAGATACAATGAGTATTTGTCATAATCAAAACAGGGTATGACCCATAGGGTCAACAAATACGTGGTAGTAGGTCGATCGTATAGTGCCTTGACGTGGACAGGCTCCCCATCAGATATGGGTTGAGGAGGCCAGATCAGACCGAGGGAGTATAGTGGTTTACCCTGGTCGGCTAGCCAGGGTAGATCCCGCCTACGGGCTGCACAACCCTGTCGTGAGGGCTTAAATCATATCACACAGTTATCCACAGAGAAAGTTTTCAGTTACTTTTACCTATATACAGATTTACAGAAACAAAGAATATACTTATGTACATTAGAAGTATTTTGAATAGAAACCTAAAATACGGATATGTTAAACAACATGGAAATGGCGATGGTTCCTATTACTTGTACTGTATTTACAGATCCAGTTATACATTGTAATAACCTAAAAAATAAAAATAAAATAAATAAACAAATAAATAAATAATTAATCAAATTTAAAAAAAAGAAAAAAAATAATTAAAATTTATTTTTATTTTTATTAATAAAATATTATTATTAATATTAATTAAATATATTATTATTATTATTATTATTAAAGATCCTTCAGGATCCATCCTAAAGGAAGGATCAGAGAAGGAAATTTTTTTTTCTTTTCAGGCTTTGTGCAGGTCCAGCGCCCCCTTCCCACCCCACTGAACTCTCTCTCACTCCTCTCATTCTCTCTCCCTCTCTCCTCGATTTCGTGGCGGATTTTCGCCCGATCGAAAATTGGAAGATATCGCTGGACTCCATTATCCGCTGCCGTCATTTCTACCAGAGCAGATCAGGGGTAGGAGCGGCGTAGACGTATCTCCTAGGGTAAGCCAATTTCCCTTTTTTCTTTAATTTCTTGCAAATTATAAGCCTGATTGATGAACGAAGACCACCACAAGAACCTAGGGATGATTCTCTACAAGTCTAGCAGGACGGAATTCTTGTGGGGTCGTCGTGGGCAAAACCCTAAATTTGGGGTACGAGAGTTATTAAGGGGCTTATTTTTAATTAATTAGGAATAATTTAGAAATGCTAAAATGTTAAGCATCTGGAGTTGAAGTAGAATGTTTGGAACTTAGGGCCCGGGTGAGCGCTGCAGGTGTAATTATGGCCCCGCAAGCATAATTTAGAAAATTAAGTGGGAGTATTAAATATTAGTTTGAATGTTAATTTGAGGTGTGTGGAGCCTAAGGAAGGCTAGATGGGTAGTATTTTAGGAAAATTAATTAATTAATTTGGAAAATTTGGTAATTTGGCTATATTTGAGGGTATATTTATTTATTTAGAATTTATCGGTTTAGGAAATATTAAAACAATATTTTATTCAGAATTAATCACATGGAATTAGGATTTTTGATTCAGAGTCCAGGTGAGCGC
The DNA here is from genome assembly GCF_029873635.1 of Malania oleifera. Classification (NCBI taxonomy): domain Eukaryota; kingdom Viridiplantae; phylum Streptophyta; class Magnoliopsida; order Santalales; family Ximeniaceae; genus Malania; species Malania oleifera. Next base: position 140,351,447 of record NC_080418.1, read on the forward strand.
TGCAGGTATTTTCAGAGTCCCTGTTGGCGTAGTTCAAGAAACCAGGTAAGGGGAAAAATATATATTAAATCAGAATTTTTATGAGTTTAATGAAAAATAAATTATGTTATATATACGTGTATATGTTTCGGTATGTGTTTAAAATGCCAACCATTTAAATTATATTTTTTCGAGTTTAGGGCTATTTATTAGATATGTATATGTGAGAATGAACTGATGAAAGTGGAAAAATATTTTCAGGGTAATTATGTAAGGAATGAAAGGTATTTTCAGTATATAAAAGTTAAATATTGGTTGGCTTATTTTACAAGCAATGTATGAATTTTATTGCTAAACTATGTGACATGAAATTCTGTGCAAATATATGTTAAATGTATGAGATACAGGTTAAGTAAGTAATGCATTGTGAATGAAATATGATATGAACTGTGTTGCTTGTGTGTGTTAATGCAACCATGTAAACAACAGAAATATGTTGGGTAAAACGGCTGAAATATGTTGGGTAAAATAGCTGAAAGATGTTGGGTAATTGTATGACAGCTGAAATATGTTCGGTAAAAAAGCTGAAAGATGCTGGGTATGAAATGAAAAGGAAAATGAATGAAATGGAAATGAAATGTGAAATGTGAAATGTGAACAATGTAAAATGGGAAAGAGTTACTTAAAGTGAAATGCAATGCAATGTTAAGTCATGAATATGAATAGATGTGTGTGATTGAATAATGATAGAAAGAATAATGTATTATGATATTAGAAGTATGTATGTATGTAAAACATGTTACGATTGGGCGAGATGTACCTTTCGCCTGAGGGCTTGCTGCGTAAGGCGAGTGCACTAGTAGTTACAGATGTGGCAGTATCCGCATAACGTACTAGAGCAGAGGGAACCTACTTGTATGGGCGGGTAGATTTCCCTATCCCTAGGGCCTTTGCTGGTAAACTTTTGTATGAACTGTGTGAGTACGAGATCAATTTATCACTTGAGGGCTTACTGAGTAAGGTGAGTGCCCTGGTATGCTTTAGTTGTGACCTTTGGGTTATCTAAATATCAGAGCAGAGGGGTGCTACTTGTATGGGCGGGTAATCATCCCTATCCTTGGGTAATCTCGTGGGTTAAACATTTGCATGTGTCTGATTAGGTTCAGGGAATGATTTCAGAAATTATGTTAACGATTTTCAAATGTTAAATAATATGTCATACATAAACTCATGTTGGCCACACACTGTTTTAATATATTGTTTCTTCCCTTACTAAGATGTGTCTCACCCGAATATGAATTTATCTTTTTCAGGATTTCATCGAGATCGAGCTTAGAGAGCTCGAGGTTTTATAAAATTATTGGGAAATAGGAAAAAGAAAAGGGTATATTTCTATGTTAATTTTGGAATGTATAAAATTTATGTTTTATGTAGTTATGTGTTAAGTCAGTTATAAAAGGAATGATTGTGAAAATATTGAAATATTTGGAAATGTATGTATTTATGGAAATGCAGGTGATGGATGATTTATTATGGATTATAGTTAGAATTAGTAAACTCTGGTATTATGTTATATGGAGATTATATTTATGTTTTCCGCTGCGTGTCTCATGGATTATGGATTATCAGGGATTTTATCAAGTATAACACGCCAGACTCGAGTTTAAGGGTTCGGGGCATTACATACATGATTTTATAGAAACAGATTTTCATATTATTGTAACTCATTTGCCACACACTAGCAATAGCATATTTCGTCTTACTGAGTGTTCGCTCATCCTAATTACTTTAACATTTTTCAAGTGATCCAGGTAGGCGAGCAGATCAGGATCATAGATAGAGGGGCCTCAGTATTGCCCTGATATTAGAGTGAGTATTTTTGGGAGTATTTTGTATAGCCCCAGCCAGTTGAGGATATTTCTGGGGAACAGTTATATATGTATATTTTGGAAAACAATTTAGCACTCTGGTATTGTATATAATTACATATGGTTATGTTTATTTGATTTCTGCTTCTCGCTGCTTAGGTGAATGATTGGGTTTAATCCAGTATGGTATCAGAGCATGTTAAATCTCATAGTATAAACTAAAAAAAAAAAAAACCCAGTTAAATAGCACGTCGTTACATTATACCTATCAAGATCAGCTACTCCCTCTACCGTTTAGCGAAGATCTACATTCAGGAGATAGTTCGTTCTCATGGGGTGCCAGTATTGATTGTGTTAGATTGAGACCCGCGTTTTACGTCACATTTTGGAAAAGTCTACAGGAAGCACTAGGGTCTCAATTGTAATTTAGCACGACATTCCATCCTCCGTGCGTGCATATTAGATTTTGAGGGTAGTTGGACTCAATTCATGCCACTAGTAGAGTTTGCGTAACTTGAGATTTAAACTCAAATGTTAGGTTTGTTGATTTGTGTAAGAAAAAAAATCTTTGAAGGAGAATAATTTAGGTGATATGATTTAATGATTTGTGGTCAAGTTTGGTGTTTGATATTTAAATTGGAGCATATGGAAATGTGGGGTATGAGGTTAGTTAGTTGATTTCAGAGGTTATGGTATTAGGGTAAACTAGCAAGTACCTCTAGGTGGAGGTGGACCAGCACAAGTGCACTTGTTGATCCTGATTGGGGCAAAAATTACTAAGGAGGCAGGTATAAGTTTAGGTTTAAGATAAATGATAGTTTTATTTAATTATGGATAATGTAGAAATTTATATAATGATATGTATTAGATTGTGTGAAATAGTTAGTTAATAATTTTTTTTTTTTTTAAATGAGAACAATGATCGGGTCGCAAATTTCGAGGACGAAATTTTTTTAAAGAGGGAAAAATGTAATAACCCAGGAAAAATATTATTAATCAAAATTATTAATTAAAATTATTAATCAATTAATTAGTTAAATATTATTAAATTAATTAATTAAATAAAAAAATAAAAGGAATAATATGAAAAAAACTAATTGGAATATATATATAAGGTTATTATAATAGAATAGTTAATCTAAATATATATAGATATACTAATCAAAGCTTCTAGACAATTCCAAATTGAAGTCAGAAATCCAGAGACTTTTAGGCTGGTTCTCTCTGTGCTCTCTCCCAGCGTCTCTCTCCTCCGTCCTCCTCCTCTCTTCTTATTTCCTTGGTAAATATTTGGCCGATCGAAAAACGGAAGATACCGTTGGATTCCTAGCTCCGCTACCAACATTCCTATCAGAGCGGATTTGTCATAGGAGCGGCGTAGGCACCACTCTTGGGGTAAGGTAATATTTCCCTATTTTCTCAATTTCTTTTTAAATCTACCGATAAATCGACAATCGGACACCACTACAGGGTCCTAGTAGCAATTGTCATTATTTTGGTCGAAGTAAAATTTCAATTTGAGTTTCCTAGGCACCACTCCAAAGCGAGAGTGGGATTTGAGGAATTAAGTAAATTAGTTATATTTGAGAATATAATTATTTATTTGGAATTTAAGGTTTTAGGAAATGTTAAAATAGTATTTTATTTAGGATTGTTTTAATGGAACTACGATTTTTTATTAAGGGTTCGGGTGAGCGCCGCAAACATCTTTTCGAGGTCCTTATTGGTGTAGTTTAAGAAACCAGGTAAGGGGGAATATATATTAAACCAGATTTTTATGAATTAATTGGAAAATAAAATATATTATGAATTTACGTGTATATGTTTTTGTATGCATTTAAAATGCCAAAAATTTAAATTATGTTTTCTGAGCCTAGGGTTGTTTATTTAGGTACGTATATGTGAAAATGAACTGATGTAAGTGAATGATATTTTTCAAGATAACAATGTAAAAAGGAAAGGTATATTTTCAGTATATAAATGTTAAATGCAGCTTGACTTATTTTACAGGAAATATATATATATATATATATATATATATGAATTTCACTGCTAAATAGTGTGGCATGAGTAAAATAGAATTCTGTATGGAATTATGTTATATGTATGAGAGGCAGGATATATAGGAAATGAACTGAGTATGAAAAAAATATATGAAATATGCTGCATATGAATGTTAATGAAACCATGGAAACAAAAATAGTTGAAAGATGTTGGGACTAATACAAAATTTGCTGAAAGATGCTGCGACTAACACTAAAACAGATGAAAGATGCTGGGTAGCAAGCTAGCACATTTCTATGTGGACTAACACAAAATCAGCTGAAAGATGCTGGAACTAACACAAAAATAGCTGAAAGATGCTGGGTATATTATGAAATGAAATGAAAATGAAAATGAAATGGAAATAAAATGTGAAATGTGAACGATGTGAAATGAGAAAGAGTCATGTAAAGTTAAATGTTATGAAATGTCAAAGCTGAGAACATGAACATATGAGAATTATAGAATAATGACAGACAAAATAATGTATTATGGTAGTATCATTATTTATGCTTGTAGAACATGTTACGTTTGGGCGGGGCAAACTCTTCGCTCGAGGGCTTGTTGAGAAAGGCGAGTGCCCTGGTTAGTATCAGGTGTAGCAGTAGGTTGCATAACGTACTAGGGCAGAGGGAAACTATTTGTATAGGCGGGTAGATTTCCCTATTCTCGAGAGACTTCCTTGGTAAACTTTTGTATGTACTATGTGAGTACAAGATTACTTCTTCACCTGAGAGCTTACTGAGTAAGGTGAGTGCCCTGTTATGGTTTAGTTGTGACCTTCGGGTTGCCTAAAGTATCAGAGCAGAGGGGTGCTTTTTGTATGGGCGAGTCATTACCCATATCCTTAGGATTTTCTCGTGGGTAAAATATCTTTCATGTGATTGATTAGGTTTAGAAAATGATTTCAGAAATTATGTTAAAGATATGCAAATGTTGAATATTATGTTGATTATAATCTCATGTTGGCCACACGTTGATTTAATATATGTTTCTTCCCTTACCGATATGTGTCTCACCCGAATACAAATTTATCTTTTTCAGGACCTCCACGAGATCGAGCTTGGAGAGCTCGGGGTCGTTATAGTATTTTTTAGTTAAAAATAAAGGGTATAAGCTTGATGATATTTTTGAGTTGTATTAAGTTTTTATATTTTATATTTTATGCTTTAAGTCTTCTGAGTTGTGAATACTGGAAGTTGTAGATTACATTTTTGGATATATATATATATATATATATATATATATATATATATATATATATGTAAATGCAGATGATTGATGGATGGATTATTTGGGATGTTATAGTTAGAAACTCTCGTCTTATATTGTTAGAGGATTATATTTATGTTTTCCGCTGCATAAATGACAATAGAATGTCAGAAATCAGGTAGATGAATCCATGATGTGGCACCTAGGTCCCACAAGGTGGGTTCAGGGCACCATGGAGCATGTTTACTCAGAATTATGCACCAGGCCCTGTTTTTGGGTTCGGGGCATACATAAATAATTATAGCATAATAATTATATACTAATAATAATAACACATGATCATAATAACACTACCTCAACATATATATGACAATAATAAATAACAGGTACTTTAATATATGGTAATGATAACACATAACTCAAAATATGTATACACTAATTGTAATAATACCATCTACTTTAACCTATATATATACTTGCACAAAAATGATAATACGAATTATACCACGTACTAGGATATACAATATTAACACACATCTAAAAATATATGTATGTATATGAATATAATAATTATAGCAATAATAATATTAGTAATAATAGGCATACCTAAATAATACAATACCTGCCTTAATATTAACATACGATTAATGATGATATGTATAATATGGAAATAATTAATGAAAGTAAGAAACAAATCAACATCAAAATTAACATGTAAACTATACAATATGGAAGCAAATTGATTCTAAAATTAGTATGCAACGGTAAATATGGAAACAATGAATATAACCAATAAATATTGGATAAATACAATAAATGATAAAAACCCTACTATACGAACATTAAACAATAAAAAGAAGACCCTAATAACAATATGAAATAAGCAAAATCCTAAAAACACATGGTCAATATTGATATGAAATAAACAACACCCTAAAAATATATGAACAATATTAACATGAAACCCCCCCCCCCATTAAATATAAACATGGAATAATCAAATAATAATGTGAAGTTGGAGACCCTAATAAATATAAATATGGAATAAAAAATAAAAAAATAAACAATAGTAATATTAAGTAATCAAAACCCTAATAAATATGAACGTGAAATAATCCAAACCCTAAAAGACATTAAATAATCAAAACCCTAATGGTACTAGTACATGATAATGAACCCATGATACATACAACACAAAATAATAAATCATAATATATGCTTAATAACAAACAATAATAAATATAAATATGTATACATAATAATAAAACAATATGAAATAATAAACCTTAATATTACATGATAATAAAAACATATAATAATAATAATAACATAGACATATACAACAAAAAAAAATGATAAACAATAAAACAAACACATGAACATAATAATAACAAAAACAAATAAGATCTTATAAAAAAAAAAGAAAAGTTCCACCTTGGGAGACGCATGGGGAGGATGGATGTGAGCTGAGTGTGTGTGCGCTGTCTGTATGTGTTGCGTGCTGTGTGTACGGTTGTCCGTCTTGTGTCGAGGCTGCTGTGTGTGTTCTGCTACTGCACTGAGTAGCCAAACTATCAGAGTGATGGCAGCTGTGAGCGTGAGAAGACAACGACGGTGGTGAATGGATGGGACTAGTACGACGACGGCGGGGCTAGTGCGACGACACCGGACGGAGAGCAGAATTCATGTCCGGCTACTCAGCGACGGCGATGACTATGGCGATGGGCTATGAGGTGGCTGGAGATGAGGCTTTCCTGTTGTACTACGATTGCCGCCTCTTGTCTGCTGCTGTTAGGCGGGAGAGTGAGTGGGGGCTTGCGTGAGGCTGCCGGAATGAAAGATGGTGGCCAGAGATGGTCAAGGTCATGTGTGGGTGAGTGAGGTGAAGCTGGGAGATCGAAGGAGAGGAGAAGGGTTGTGCGTGGTTGTAGGTGAGGCCATGAGGGGCTGAACAGAGGGAGAATGGAAGATGGGGAGCTTGAGAGAGTAGATGAGGGAGAGAGTCAGAGGCAAGAGCTTGAGGCAGCTGAGGGAGAGAAAGAGAGAGGCTTAGGGTTTTTTTTTCTTCTTTTGTTCGGGCTTCTAGCGGTCGTGTAAGAAAGAGGAAGATGAGATGGTGAGGCCCACCGCCCCCTGTGTTGTGTATGCTGCTATGTTTTTAAAGGAGAAAAAGAAACCCTAATGTGCTATTGCAGCCCCCTCTCTTCCCATGCATGGGCCCTGCATGGCCCATGCAAGAAGCCCTAATTATTCTCATTATTAAAGAAGCCCGGTACCAAGAAGTAAGCTTGGATTCCCAAAAACAAAGAGAACCCGGACTCAAAACGACTCAATTAAAATAAATAAATAAATAAAAATGGCTAAAAAATCGAGACTCAATTTTAAAATTTAAAAGGACTTCAATTTAAAATATCGAACTCATTTAGAAAAAACACTAAGACTCAATTAAGAACCGAGACTCAATCAGATCCTCCTATTCCAGGGAATACAGGGTCAACTTTTTAGTACCACGGGTCTCCTCAGAAAGGTCTGGTTAAAATTACGATGTCAACAATTGCCCTTCTTTATTGGCTTTTTGCTTCAAGGTAACAATAGAAACTATCCTACGTTATTTGCAGCAACAAGCCTATAAAGATAAAAGACACCTATTTTAGCTAGGCCACACAACTGCCTAAGGCATTAGATCAATTACATAATGCATATTTCCACCTATTAGGGATGGGCAAGAGTGATTAAAGCAGCGTAAGAACGCTGGCAAGCTTCTTTGGGATATTGACAAATGAGGAACTTTCCTAGGGACCTAAACGGATTGAAGTTTGATGGATTGGCTTTGATATGACCCGCGAATGGTTGACATTAAAAAAACCTGCGAAGGGTTACCATTGAAGGGACCCGCAAAGGGTTACCATTGAAAAGACCCACGAAGGGTTACCATGGAAGAGAACCGCGAAGGGTAACCATTGAAAAGACCCACGAAGGGTTACCATTGAAGAGATCCACGAAGGGTTACCATTGAAAAGACCCGTGAAGGCTTACCATTGAAGAGACCCGTGAAGGATTACCATTGAAAAGACTCGCAAAGGGTTACCATTGAAGAGACCCGAAAAGGGTTACCATTGAAGAGACCCGTGAAGGGTTACCATTGAAATGAGACCCGCAAAGGGTTACCATTGAAATGAGACCCATGAAGGGTTACCATTGAAAAGACCCGCGAAGGTTTACCATTGAAGAGAGACTCACGAAGGGTTACCACTGAAAAGACACGCGGGGTTACCACTGAAAAGACACGCGAAAGGTTACCATTGAAGAGACCCATGAAGGGTTATCATTAAAGAGACCTGCGAAGGGTTGCCATTGAAAAGACCCACGTAGGGTTACTATTGAAAAGACCCGTGAAGTATTACCATTGAAAATACCCACAAAGGGTTACCATTGAAAAGACCCGCGAAGGGTTACCATTAAAGAGACCCACGAAGGGTTATCATTGAAGAGACCCGCGAACGGTTACCATTGAAAAAACTTGCGAAGGGTTACCATTGAAGAGACCCGCAAAGGTTTACCATTGAAAAAAGACCCATGAAGGGTTAACATTGAAAAGACTTGCGAAGGGTTACCATTGAAGAGAGGCCCGCAAAGAGTTACTGTTAGCTTTGGTGTATTCCCAAGAGGGGGGATGAATTGGAATTGAAAACTTTTTCCTAGGTTTGATCTAAATAATAGCAGTATATTCATAATCTAGAGTCTTTCTATACAATCCCAAATGTGCAGATAATTATAATATGCTGAAATTCAAATTATGCGTATCATTCACACTATAACATACACGTGCGATAAATATAAAGTGCGAAAATATAAATAGACACGTGATATGTGATTAAGGTTCAGCCAATTGTGCCTACATCCCCGCCTCTAGCTCGCAAGCCTAAGGATTCCACTAATGGCTCACTTAACGGGGGGAGCGACACCGAATACAACAAGGTCAATTAGCACAAGGCTGACCTCAACCTTTACAAATTCTCCTTGCAGGGCAGAGAAGGCCGTAGGTCAAATTCATAGGGCTGACCCCAACCTGATCCTTCCGTGCTAGATTAAACCCCCTCAGGCCACGCATAGAAATACAACAATATTTTTCTTAATCAAACTGGTACGGTGATTGTGCTTTTATGTAAAGTAGATATGTACCCAAATACGTGCAATATATTTAATCAACCACTCTCAGTGATGTGTATTTTTGTGCAAACTACACTCAACAAGATATGATCGTTAATGGCTCACTTAACGGGGGGAGCGACACCGAATACAACAAGGTCAATTAGCACAAGGCTGACCTCAACCTTTACAAATTCTCCTTGCAGGGCAGAGAAGGCCGTAGGTCAAATTCATAGGGCTGACCCCAACCTGATCCTTCCGTGCTAGATTAAACCCCCTCAGGCCACGCTTAGAAATACAACAATATTTTTCTTAATCAAACTGGTACGGTGATTGTGCTTTTATGTAAAGTAGATATGTACCCAAATACGTGCAATATATTTAATCAACCACTCTCAGTGATGTGTATTTTTGTGCAAACTACACTCAACAAGATATGATCGTTAATATGCTTACGAGTGTTCTAATCAAACTATTTCTTTGAAACAGTAAATATCAAATCTCAATAATAAACCAGGGTTTCAAAAATGCTGCAAATATTCAAAACAACTCAATATATTTTTTTCAATGTAATATGCTGAAGAGTTGCTTGAAAGAATAATATAGTTTGTTAAAAATATTTTGCACAACAAAATCAAGCTATAGGAATCTTTGCAATGACAATGCAAAGATTCTTAAGCTACTAGGTTTTTCTCAACACGAGATTTATTAAATGAAATCTGTGGAAAAACCTTGCTTAACTCCCCAAAATCAATATCAATCAACCAAGCAAAGCAATGGGAGTATAAGCAATACTACTAAGCAATAACCCAAGCGAGAACTCTCACAAGGCTAAAAATAATCAATGGAATGAAGATGTGAGAGTGTTAGGAAGTATTATAGACAAATTGGGATTTTGGGTTTGAGAGGATTTTGGCTAATGATTTTTCTTAATCTCTTGCTAATCCATACAAATGAACCTATATTTATTGGCGGGGGTAAAATTATAACTGTTGGAGATTTGTTGGGAATAATTAGAAAATATTCAAAATGTTAAAAGCTCATTAACCTAACTTAACCTTGTTTTACCGTAGTTAAATAATTTTTAACCCACCGAGGTTCGGGTGGTTGAACCGAGGTTCGGTCGCCTGAACAAACAAAGCTTTAAAAGATATTCAACTGAGTTCGGTCGCTTGTGTCATGGTTCGGGTGCCCGAACAAAAGTTAACAAGTTGACTTGTCTAGGGTTCGGTCACCCGAAGCATTTTAAATGCAATGGGTTCGGTCGCCCGAACACTCATAATATTTTCAATTAAGTCCATTTTTATCCTATTTTAACTCCCCTGATATAGTGAATAATGATGGGGATTTTATTTTGTGCAAGTGTTGGGACCTAGGGTTTTTTCTAGTACGCCCAAAAAAAAAAACTAACGTCGCCCTAAAGTCATTCGATTCCTATGGTCATTCTACGGTCTTGTTGAGCTTACAATTTCCTACATGCATGACATGCAGAGATTATTATTGGCTGATATACCTAATTACTATTACAAGCCCAGTGAAATGAATTATAGATTACAACAATTAAAAAACATTCTGGGTCTTCATTTTCTTCAAGTTGTCATGTGCCATCAATATGATCTTCCTAATATAGTCCTACACACAAACTTAGAAAACGTTAAATACCAGAGTATTTGTCATAATCAAAACAGGATATGACTCATAAGGTCAACATTCTCCCCTTTTTTGATGATGACAAATACACTATGCAAAAAGTAGGTGTAGCCTTGAAAGGCTCTCCCTAACAATATGCATAATGTATCAATGCAAATAATTTTTCATTTAAGTTCAATTCAACCCAATTTTTGCCTCTTCTCCCTCTTTTGCTAACAACAAAAAGGGCTATAAATATAAAACATGTAAGCAAGAAATTTGAGTATGATGCATTAGTATACAAGATAAATTTGAGAAATTTGAGAAATTTTGGCAGCATGCCGTTTGAAAATAGAGCATTTTCCCAAAAATACCTGTATAGAAATGACCTGTTTGGAGTTTTAAAATTAATAGTTTATCCACAACTACTTAACTCAAACAGTTTGCTGTGGTCAAGAATTATTACTTTTGGCATCCAAAGAGATAATAAAGTCACACAATGCACAATGAATGACAAGGTATGAAGTATAGCAATTGAGCACACAAACTATATAACTGATCATTTAAATGATTTAAATGACATAACAAACGTAATTAGACTGGAATTATCAACAAACCATAGTAGTTTAAATCATATCATAAGACCCATGAAAAATTTGAGTTAAAAGCACACGACATATGATACCAAATAGAAGGTTTGAGCATAAAAACAGTCTAACTAGTTCGCAAGCATTTTCATGTAAGATCCATGAACCAGTTATGTAACATGAAAACCATGTATGTATATAATAATAATAAGGCAAGAGAGGAAAAATAGTTTTGAAATTAGTTCTTGCCATAAAGTATTACAATAAATATATATATATATATATATGTATATACATATAAATATATATCCCCCTTATGATGTTTGCGAAAATGTGCTCGGAGTGCTTGCTGAAAAAGAATTTAAAGATCATGCAAGCAAGCAACATTTTTTTGATTTGTTAATTAAGCACACAAATTGAAATATAACCAGAAAATTATAACCATGATGATCCTAATGATTTAACAAATCGCATGCAAGATCATATGGCAAATCTAATGACTGTGGCAAATCAACATGTTTCAAATTATGATTTTCAATAAAATCTTTTCATTCAAGTATATGCCACAATGAATTCATTTAAGATCTAAGCTAAACATATGGGTAAACAAAACAGGGTAGTAATTTAATTCTAGATGCTCCTCTTATCAATTTGAATATGTGCTTAGATTCTTTACCTACTTATACTAATCAAAGATTAATTTCATTATGCTTAGTAGTATAAGCCATCATTTTAAATCTCTTGAAATAAATATACTAGTAAAGATTAATTTACTCTTCTATGCAACCAGTATAGCTATCCATATGTATTACACATGCATCAGAAAAGATATACTAAGGCATGAAGTGATACTCATAATCTAGAACAATCCATATATATTCATAGACCATTAAGCACATGATATGATGTTCAGGGTTTTCTAAAGAGCATCTATATTCAAAAGGAGAATTGATGCATATGAGATCATTATTCTCTTTCTCTAGGGATGGAGCTGGGCTCCTCTAAATATGTGATGATTATGCAAGAATGAAAGTTTAATTATTCAATTGATTTTTACTCATCCTTTCAAAAAGATTTTAACGCTAATTTTATTATAATCATCTTTAATACAAGTCTTTTCATGGAAAAATCCTAAAAAAATTTCGGGAGCATGCCATTTGTATATAGGACAATTTCCCATAAGACCTGTATCTAGTAGTGGGTTGTTTTCAACAGATAAATCATATAAAGCAAGCAACAACCTAATATCCATAACTAGCATGTAGATTATATCACTACATCCACCATGTAGGAGGCTTTCAACAAAGACATGCTTTCCAGTAGTTCAATTAATAGCCCATATATAAAGTAAACCATCCAACATGATAATATGAATAATAAATGACCATGGATAGTTAGGAATTCAATGCAGTACTCATATGGACATTTAAGCATAAAATAAGAATTATGAGAGCATTTTAATTTATATAGATATGAAGGTAAAAGCTCCCCCATGAGTTATGCACTTAACTCATTTAATGCCTTTTTCAATTTCTAATTTTTTTTTTTTAGCCAAGAGTTATAAGATTTCCAATGGTTTAATCTTGAATGCTTTAGGCTTATTTGACCAAGAAGTCACAATGTATGTTCGTTTAAATGTGATAAGCCTATGTCTGCCTCTTTTCTTATAATATTTTAATACGTGAGAGAGACTTAAGCTAGATTGGCTTTTGACTTGAAATTTGCCCAAGCATAGGTCTACTTGAATTTTATTCATTCATCTAGATTGAGATCTAGGCAATCATATTAGCCATTCAACTCATCTCTAAGTACATAAAGCTCTAATGTGTTTGACTTAGAGTTTGAGAGCTTTGAGTGATAAGTAAAGAATGAATACTTTTAAGGATTAATTTCTATTATGTTCAGAAGAGTATTTAGGAGAGACATGATATTTTTCAAAATATTTCTGTGATGATAATCATGTCCATGTTTGGGCAAAAAGCATATAGGATATGTGAATGTTGTGAACACTGCTCTTTGGTGATTGGAAAGTATCCTTTAGATATTATCACAATTTGGAATAAGGATACAAACCAAGGAAATGATGAATCTATACCTGATATGATCGTGGTTTGGTAAAGATTTCCTATAGAGGGATTAAACCAAAATTAAAGGATTTATAAATCAAAGGGACTAATCCCCTAGTGGATGCCTCTAATTTGGTTAAAGTTATGAGAAACACCCAATATATATTAGTCATTAATGATCAATAGTGCTTTAAACCTAGAGTGATGACTAACAATTTTATTAGGCATTTAAGGCTTTCAAGATGAGTTTAGTATAAGATGTTTAAATAGAATAATTTATTTCTTAAAACTCAAACTTGTGCAATGGACAGAGTATGCTTAACTTTAGATATTCATATTTAAGCATGAGTTAAGCAATTTGAATTATTTACCAGGCAAATAATGCTTTGTCCACCTGGAAGTGAATTTCATTCAATTATGCTACAACCAAAGTTTTCATATTTTATCCAATCATTATGATATTTTTTTCATTAAGTGCTTAGATTGGATATTTTTCATGATTTTTCGTATTGGCTAAGTTTTCAAAGAATTTTAAGTACACACCACTTCCCGAGCCTATCGTCATCACTACCCCCTAAAGCTAATCCTAAGATCTAAGGAAGAATTAACCAATTTGATAATCTTAATTTAAATCCATTTTTCCTTAGGTTCTATGGGGTTTGCTTTCACGATCACCCATATCATTTCTTTGCTTAAACCTCTGGCACTTCTAGATGGATAAATGTATATGATGTGCCCTTTTCTTTCACCGTATAAGCATACTTTATGCGCATGTGAAAAATTTTGCTTACTTACACTAGATGAGGCATGCAGACAAGTATGGGTTTCAAAAGATGAACCATTTTTTAAAGAAATAAATCTTTTTACTCCAAAATGTTTTACATGATCATTCTTTTCATTTTTAATCTTTCTCTTTTCTAATGTGGCATGATAATCTTTTATTTTTCTTAATTGCTTTGCCATGCTTTTATTTTCCTTTTTCAAAATGGATTTCTGCTTAGATAACTTTGCTAGAAATTTATTCATTTTCAACAAAGTTTTATCTAGCTTTTCATATGAAGGCATGCTTTCATTTATCAATTTAGCACATGATTCATCATAAGATATACCATAGTTAGTATATGAATCATTACATGCAATTTCAACAGTATTGTCACAAGGAATATTAGATGATTCATCATATGACACAACATGACATTCAGCATAAGAATCATCACATGCATCATCAACAGAATTATCATGGTATTCAACAGATGATTCAGCATTTGACATATCACAACAGTTAATGTAAGAATGATCAATTGTGTTTGAGTTAGAATCATATACCTCTTATTCTGTTAATGTCATTTCCCTATCACTTACCACTCCCTGATCATCTGAACATGACACCTCTGGAGTGATGGTCTCCTTTTCCTGGGTCTCTCCTTATTCTTTTCTAGCTTAACCCAAATCTCCCTCGCATTTGTACATGTTATAATCTCAAAGAAAATATTAGACTCTAAAGCACAATATAGCATGTCCATGGCATGTGAATTTGCATGCAACAAATTAATATCATTTTCTACTGGCATACAAATTCCTTTATCAATCACTTGTCAGGCCCTCCAATTCCTAGATTTTACAAATATGCACATTCTAAGTTTCCAGGTGATGTAATCAGCACCACAAAATAACGAAGAACTGGAAGGTGACTGTCCCTCTCCGAATGGGGTTACACCAAATTGAGTCACTACAATCTTTTTGCAAAAATGCTTAAGTCTAGTGCAACGAGGCTCTAATACCATTGTTAGCTTTGGTGTATTCTTAAAGGGGGGAGGGGGGTGAATTGGAATTTAAAACTTTTTCCTAGGTTTGATCTAAATAACAGGAGTATATTCACAACCTAGGGTCTTTCTATACAATCCCAAATGGGTAGATAAATATAATATGCTGAAATTCAAATCATGCTCATCATTCACACTATAACATACACGTGCGATAAATATAAAGTGCAAAAATATAAATAGACACACGATATGTTATCGAGGTTCAGCCAACTATGCCTACGTCCTCGCCTCTAACTCGCAAGCCTGAGGATTCCACTAATGGCTCACTTAACGGGTGGAGTGGCACCTAATACAACCAGGTCAATTAGCACAAGGCTAACCTCAACCTTTACAAACTCTCCTTGCGGGGCGGAGAAGGCCCTAGGTCAAATTCACAGGGTTGACCCAACCTGATCCTTCCGTGCTAAATTAAACCCCCTTAGGCCATGCCTAGAAATGCAACAATATTTTTCTTAATCAAACTGGTACAGTGATTGTGCTTTCATGTAAAGCAGATATGTACCCAAATACGCGCAATATAATTAATCAACTACACATCAACAATGTAGGAAATGTAAGCTTAGTGATGTGTATTTTTGTGCAAACTACACTCAACAAGATATGATCGTTAGTATGCTTAAGAGTGTTCTAATCAAGCTATTTCTTTGAAACAGTAAATATCAAATCTCAATAATAAACCAAGGTTTCAAAGATGTTGTAAATATTCAAAACAACTCAAAATATTTTCTTCAATGTAATATGCTAAAGAGTTGCTTGAAAGAATAATATAGCTTGTTAAAAATATTTTGCACAACAAAATCAAGCTATAGGAATCTTTACAATGACAATGTAAAGATCCTTAAGCTACTAGATTTTTCTCAACACGAGATTTATTAAATGAAATCTGTGGAAAAACTTTGCTTAACTCCACAAAATCAATATCAATCAACCAAGCAAAGCAATGGGAGTATGAGCAATACTACTAAGCAATAACCTAAGCAAGAACTCTCACAAGGCTAAAAATAATCAATGGAGTGAAGATGTGAGAGTGTTAGGAAGTATTATAGGCTAAATGGGAATTTGGGTTTGAGAGGATTTTAGCTAATGATTTTTCTTAATCTCCTGCTAATCCACACAAATGAACCAATATTTATAGGCAGGGGCAAAAATTGTAACCGTTGGAGACTTGTTGGGAATAATTAGAAAATATTCAAAATGTTAAAAGCACATTAACCGAACTTAACATTGTTTTACCGCAGTTAAATAATTTTTAACCCGTCGAGGTTAGGGTGGCTGAACCGAGGTTTGGTCGCCCGAACAGACAGAGCTTTAAAAGATTTTCAACTGAGTTCGGTCGCCCGGGTCGTGTTTCGGCAGCCCGAATCAAAGTCATAAAGTTTGCTTCATAACTTCGGGTGCTCAGTCATAGGATCGGTTGCCCGAACTCATGTGTTTGGTCGCCCAGGGCTCATTTTGAACTAAATCGCTCGGTTGCCCAAGTTGGTGGAATGTCCCTTTCAAAGGGTTCGGGCGCCCGGGGAAGATACGCTCAAAATGGTTTGGGTGGCCGAACAAAAGTCAATAAGTTGACTTTTCCAGGGTTCGGTCGCCTGAAGCGTTTTAAACACAATGGGTTCGGTCGCCCGAACACTCATAATATTTTCAAGTAAGTCCATTTTTATCCTATTTTAACTCCCCTGATATAGTGAATGATAATGGAGATTTTATTTTGTGCAAGTGCTGGGACCTAGGGTCTTTTCTAGTACGCCCAAAAAAAAACTGGCGTCGGTCGACCAAAGGGTGCCCTAAAGTCATTCGATCCCTATGGTCATTCTACGCTCTTGTTGAACTTACAATTGCCTACATGCATGACATTCAGAGATTATTACAGGCCGATATACCAAATTACTATTACAGACCCAGTGAAATGAAATATAGATTACAACAATTAAAAAACATTTTGGGTCTTCATTTTCTTCAAGTTGCCATGTGTCATCAATATGATCTTCCTAATATAGTCCTACACACAAACTTAGCAAACATTAAATACCAGAGTATTTGTCATAATCAAAACAGGGTATGACCCATAAGGTTAAGAGTTATCATTGAAAATACCTGTGAAGGGTTACCATTGAAGAGACTCACGAAGGGTTACCATTGAAGAGACCCGCGAAGGGTTACCATTGAAAAGACCCGCGAAGGGTTACCATTGAAGAGGTCCGCAAAGTGTTACCATTGAAAAGAGACCCGAGAAGGGTTACCATTGAAGAGACCCACGAAGGGTTACCATTGAAAAGAATGGTGAAGGGTTACCATTGAAGAGACCTACGAAGGATTACCATTGAAAAGACCCGTAAAGGGTTACCATTGAAGAGACCCGCAAAGGGTTACCATTGAAAAGACCCGTGAAGGGTTACCATTGAAGATACCCACGAAGGGTTACCATTGAAAAGACCCGCGAAGTGGTACCATTGAAAAGACCCACGAAGGGTTACCATTGAAAAAAACCTCGAAGAGTTACCATTGACAAGATTCGTGAAGGGTTGACATTGAAAAATTTTAGAATGTATCTTAATTTTGAGATCAAAGGCTGATGGCTTGGTGTTAAAGTGGACAACATGATTTGGACCTTGGGGTAATTACCCCAGTTTTAAGGCAAATGACTTGACTATGACCTGGGTCAGGTGCCCCAGTTTTCGAGTAGATGGGTCAATTTGTACCGGAGTCGATTACCCTAGTTTCATAGAAGATAGATCGATTTTCACCTAGGTCATTTGCCCCAATTCTAATGTGGATGGACTAGGGTTAGTTGCCCTAGTTTCTGAGTAGATGGATTGACTTAGACATGGGCCAACTGCACCTCTATTCAAACATTAGCAAAACTTGGATTGTTTAGAAAAGGATGAAAAGAGCAAGACAAGTATGAATGAATGATGCTCTATGGTACATGCATGTTGCTATATGTATGTATGCATAATGATACATGTTAGATGATATGTATGCATGTTGCTATATGTATGCATGTTAGGATATGTATGCATTTCTTTTATGTTTGTGACTCACTCGAAAAATGAGCAGCTCGGAAGCTATCCCAAGTATAGGAGTTCTATCGTGTAATATTAAGCCCAAGGGCTAGATCGTCTCCTCAGGGAATGCGTTTAATCTCAGATTTAACATTCTTCCAATCAAAATTAAGTTGCACTGAACTTGGTTCAGATTCGAGATTTCAAGGGTGGTTAATTCTACTTTTAACAAATTAAATAACACGTAATTTAAAACTCTAAACTAACATGCACTAAATAAAAGAAACAAGAATAGAAACCCTACATCTACTTAAGGAAACATCGAAACACACGTAAATTAAAGATGGTAACTTTGGACACGGAATTAAAACACGCAATGGAAACTTAATCAAACACTCACACACACAAACGAAATCCTAACAATCAGCGGTAATGAACACAATAAAAATATGAACTTTGATAATTAAAAATGCAATGAAACTAAATTAATTTAACAATCCTCAAAACTCAATTCTTTTCAATAAACTCCTATAGTAAGAATCATTGTTTATGACTAAGGCAACAACATGAAAAAGAAGAAAGGGAAAGCATAACCTTTAACAAAAAAAAATAAAAAATAAAATATCCAATTGTAATTTAAAAATAAAGAGAAAGAAAAGAGAAGAAAAGAAAAGATAAAAGAAGAGAAAGCAAAGAGAGAGAGAGAGAGAGAGCCAAAGAGACAGCCATAGG
This sequence comes from Malania oleifera, assembly GCF_029873635.1. Classification (NCBI taxonomy): domain Eukaryota; kingdom Viridiplantae; phylum Streptophyta; class Magnoliopsida; order Santalales; family Ximeniaceae; genus Malania; species Malania oleifera. The sequence continues at coordinate 140,370,540 of NC_080418.1, forward strand.
AGTCCTCGGAGCTGCTGCAGGGGAGGCTCGGGGAAGTGGCCGCAAGGACTGTTGGAACTGGTTGGCTGGTATGGGAGCTGTGGTCGTCAACAGAGCTGGACGTGTAGAGAGGCTGGACTCTTGGGCTGTGCTAGCCGAGAGCAGGGGAGGCTCTGTGCAGCAGTGCTGAAGCTACTGTGTGTGGTCGAAGGGATTACTGCTGCTGCTAGTATGCTGCAAATCTGCTGTGGAGTGGGGGTCTCGGCTGGTCTCCTGGTATGGTTGGGCTGCCGGTGTGTTGCAGGGAAGAGAAGAGAGGGAGAAGAAGAAGAGAAATACTGAGGGAAAGAAAAACTAAAGGAGATACCAAAAGAGAAGACAGGAAACAACAAGGAGAAGTAAGGATAGGAGAAGAAAGAGAGAGCAGGGGAGAGGAAGAAGAAGAGAAGAGAAAGGAAGAGAAGAGAGAAGGAAGGCTGGGGCAGCGCCCAATTGGGGAAAAGAAGGAGAATGGAAAATTTAAATAAAGGAGAGGGGAGGCTTGCCCTAGACCCACGACCTGAATGGCTCAACCTGACCCAATTGGAGCTGACTCGGCAACTTGACCCAACCCGAATTGTTATATTTTTTTTCATACTCTGTTCATCGCAAATCTGGCTCTTTTGGAACCCGTTTCTCACAAAACTCAAAACACAAAAGTTGTAGATAATCCTTTCCTATTTCTCCAAAAATTTGAATCGTCTAGATCGGAGCTTAGACAGAAAAGTTATGCATGAAATACGAACAGCTATCAGTTTTGGTTTTCGAGATTTTTCCTGCAACAAAAAATTACCAAAACTTCATAAATAGTGCAATAAAGTTCAAGAATGATGATTTTGGCACTTTATTAAAATATTGGATAATTTTGGACATTTAATTAAAAATATAAACCGTAAAGCCCGGGTTAAGATGCCCAATTACGCAGTTTTGACGCGTAATCACACCCCCCAACTAACGTTTTGCTAGTCTCTAGCAAATGACGTGAATGAATCTCAGGGTGGTGTCTATAACTACATACTCCGGTGATCATGAAATCGATGCACATGCAACACAACCATACCGTTTCACATACAAGAATATAACTGAATTTCACACAGGCTTGTTCATATTCGGTATACACCACTCTAAAGTACGTCACTCATGCAAGTTTTATCATTTATATGTCTTTCAAGAACAGCATTCTCACATGAAGTTAATTAGTGGCACATTCAGAGTTAATGCAATCATATAAGTTCGAGTATAAACAGGTAAACTCTCAAGGTGTGTGTGATGTGTGTGACTCAGTACACTTAGGATGCCAGTGGATACTTACAGAACGGTCGCTTTGACTCGGCCTAACTGGTATACCCTCAAGAACACTCAAAGAAAATGGGTTCACTCATCATATGTGAGGAGGAGTGTCGCGATCAAACATCCCACATATTAAAGGGAACAACGCTAAGTATATGGAGTGGACTAGTCTGAAAAGGATCTAACCTATCTATGAGGTGTCGGGTCCTTCACCCTAGCATCTTCTCACCTACTCGTCATATCCAACTGAGACCACCCTAGATCAACTCATTTACAAACTTGTCGTGAATACATCTGAGGCATTAATCGGTTGAAGAATCTTCATACGTGAAAAATATGTGTCGTCCTTGACTTTTTGTGATATGTATTTGGGCCGGCATTGACATTTCATTTCATGCGCATGTGTATTGCTTATTATTCCTTCTGCTCATTCTTCATTTTCTGTCTTTTCTTGATCAATTAGGACAATCATAACATTTCTTTTGTAATCTTCAAAGAATCAATGGGAATTGAGCTCGAATAGTGGTCTATGAACTAAGTCTATCTCTAGGGGTGGCTCAGCCTTCACATCTTGAGTAGGCTACAAGACCTAGGTTTCTATCTCCCCACTAGGTGTCACCTCTAGGCTAGCAAATCAAAACATAGACTAGTGTACAAAGGAATCATCTAGAAAAAGAGAATTGAGTTCCATGAACTTTGATTTGATATTAACGCTCAAAAGGACGATAAATAGCTCAAGGATATCTCACAAGGTGTCATAGTCGCCACGTATGCTCTCTCAGTGCTCACAGGAAACCCTAAGTGCAATGAATCACATGAATGTGTTTATTCAGCCTCGTGAGATGCCGTGTAAATACAGGAAATTATATAGTCAAATTAACACGAATGTACTACCAATCGATTCTTCATGGAGTCATAAGATCATATAGAGAGAAACTACGCATGATTGACTCAAGTGTGTAATTCGTAAGTTATGTGCAAGTATGTGAAAGGTATACACAATGTTAAGCATGGCATAGTGCAGTGTAATTCCTTAGTGCACCTCCTTTCTTTTTCTTCTTTTTTTTTTTGATCTTTTTGATTTTTTTTTATTTTTTTTTTTAAATTAAAAACCCGGTACGTGTACGTGCACAGTGTCACATGCAAATGCTCATCCCCCCCCCCAACTAAAGTGGAACATTGTCCTCAATGTGAAAGCATAGGGGAAATAGAAAAGACTGTGCACGCGAAAAGTAAGGCGTACCTGAGTGGCAAAGTAATAGGAAAGAAAAACTGAACTAAGAGAAAATGAACCTGAAAACTAATTGAAAATAAAATAAGATAAAATAAAAAACAAGAACGAAAAGGAAAACATCACAATTGTCTGGTGGAGGCTCTGGAGGAATTTCGTCTGGTGGTCGCAGGTCTATAAATTGCAATGAAAGTTCTCCAAATTTAAGCCGCCACAATCGATCAATCATTATACCTGCACGAAAATCAACCTCAAATGAATTAATGCTCATCAATATACCAAACAATACGTGTGCAGGTCGACCCTCGTGTGTGGACAAGAAAGGGTCTTTATTCAACATTGTGTCTAGGAAATGTACTTCTTTACGAACTAACGGTTGAAAGAAAGTGATCGAAATAATTACCTGCAGTTCTTCAGAAGAATTAACATTAAAGGTTTTACCTGGTTCTTTGAAAATTATATGCTCACTAGACTGGTCACCCTCTTTATTGGGTATACATATCATCATATCACTGCAAGAGTCTGCCTCCACATTAGGCTCCTTAACATCTGATTCAGGCGGGAGTGACTATTTCATGATTTCTGAGCTCGGAGTATGAGGTACCATAGGTTGGTACTCCGTATGAGTATTAGTCTCCTCATCAATTAACTGCTCCTCTTTTGGCCCCGTTTCCTCTAATTTTTCTTTGACCTCTTCTGGTTCAGCCGTGACTTCTATTGCTGGGACAACTGGTTGTCCGACGATGAGCATCTTAGGTTGGGGAAATTCTTTCTCGCTTCTCAAGGTAGTAGCGGTCTCTGCTGTCTCAAGAGAAACATCGTGTATTTGTTGTTGTTGCTGGTAGTACTCTTGAGAACTAGGCTGAGGTTCCGTGAGTGATTCCTCTTGTTTTAAGATGTCCAACTGCATGCTCATCGCATTAATGGTATCCCGCAATTCATTATTATGATTGACTTGATTTTGCATGAACTGCTGGAGCATGTTCGCCATCTCTATTATTCTTTCCTCGAAAAGGTCTGATGGCATACAGCTCTGAGGGATTTGTTGTGGCTGGTATTGAGGCGGAGGATCATCTGGATAATATGTTGGCTCATACGCTTCTCTACCACTAATTGTGCTGATAGGGTGTGCAGTCATAGGTGCCTGATCGTATCGTGTATTGCACTATGAGACATTGTCAACTAGGTAATCGAAGAACGATAATACCTTATCTAGATCCTTGTGAAGAGTTCTCCATTGCATATGGTCTGGACAAAATACTTGCAGTCAGGGGTAAGAGCAGTATAAAAAAAATCAGCTAACCTCCACGAGTCAAACCTGTTATGTGGGCAAGTACTTAGTAGATCCTTGAATCACTCCCAGCAAGCCTGAAATGTCTCATCATCCTGCTGCACAAAATTAAGAATTTGTTCCTACAAAAATTGAGTTTTCTGTGAGGGACAAAATGCATGCAGGAATTCACGCTCCATATCAGACCAATTAGTGATAAAGTGAGGTCTCATAGAATGAAACCAAATCAATGCCCTATCCTGCAAAGTAGCAAGAAATAAATTCAGTCGAATAGATTCATCAGTTTTAGCATGAGAGAAAAACATGTTGCAGGTTAATTCAAACTCTGCTAAGTGCTAATATGGGCACTCAGATTCCGACTCGTAGAATTCGGGTAGCAATGACGTCCTCCCGCGCTGCATCATGAAATTAAGCTCGTCATAAGGCAAAACAGTGGAAGGGGATGCAGTGGCATATTCAAGCTGCAAAAAGTCCATTATCGTGCGTGGTGCAGGTGCAGCCATTTTTCAAAACTCAATTTTTTTTTTCTATTTTTGTTTTTTTTTTTCTTTTTCATAAAACTAATAAAAATGACGGCCACTTCACCGAGCCTCCCCTGCAGTAGTCAACCAGTTCCAGCAGAAGAAGAAGAGAAATACTGAGGGATAGAAAAACTAAAGGAGATACCAAAAGAGAAGACAGGAAACAGTAAGGAGAAGTAAGGATAGGAGAAGAAAGAGAAAGCAGGGGAGAGGAAGAAGAAGAGAAGAGAAAGGAAGAGAAGAGAGAAGGAAGGCTGGGGCAGCGCCTAACTACAGAAAAGAAGGAGAATGGGAAATTTAAATAAAGGAGAGGGGAGGCTTGCCCTAGACCCATGACCCGGATGGCTTAACTTGACCCAATTGGAGCTGACCCGGCAACTTGACCCAACCCGAATTGTTATATTTTTTTTTCATTCTCTGTTCATCGCAAATCTGACTCTTTTGGAACCCGTTTCTCACAAAACTCAAAACACAAAAGTTGTAGATAACCCTTTCGTATTTCTCCAGAATTTGAATCGTCTCGATCGGAGCTCGGATAGAAAAGTTATGCACGAAATACGAACAGCTGTTGGTTTTGGTTTCCGAGATTTTTCCTGCAACAAAAAATTACCAAAACTTCATAAATAGTGCAATAAAGTTCAAGAATGATGATTTTGGCACTTTATTAAAATATTGGACAATTTTGGACATTTAATTAAAAATATAAACCGTAAAGCCCGGGTTAAGATGCCCAATTACGCAGTTTTGACACGTAATCAGTTTGTAATGTAGGGAGTGATTGATGATGTGCGAACTTTCTTTCTCCAACATGCCTGTAATCAACGAACCAAAATATGATCTTGGCTATATTTTCGAATTCTAATCTGATATGGATGCCCTTGAATGACCTCTGCTTCAGTAAATTCATTTCTAACTGATCATGTCCATCTTGCGTTTTCTCAACAAGAACCTTCTTTAGATTGCATCCTTAATGTTTTAAAATCAATTTTAAATTTAAATAATATAAATATGCAATTAGCTAACTCAATATCATTAAGGATATGAACGTAATGCGCAAACCTTTTTTTTTTTGCTTGATTTTCTCTGCTTGTTTAATAGGAGACAATTTTACCAGTACTTTGACACTGATGTAACTTTGCTGCTAGCTTAGAAATCTCATCAATGGGCAAACCCTCCATTTTTTTTAATATCAGCCTCCTAACCCTAACTTCTCCACTATATCACCACTCAGAGATTCTTATTGGCTTATCTCAAGCTTTCTATCATGAATTATAACTAGTGACTCATCAAGTAGTCTAATCAATATTCTAATCTCTGGGTGGACTTTAAGACACGGGACGAAATGTAGGCTTAGGATTTTGGTTTCAATAAGAACAAGGAAACTAAGGCTCAAAAATTCCATCCCATAATAAAAATTTCTACCCCAATTTGTGGTGCAGTATTTGCAATATCGAATCTGACAATTCATTTGAGACAACAATATATACCAATCTGGTCTAGACTTTCATTTGGACCATAATGTAGGCTGGGGGGTATAGGTTAAAGAAGAAAAAGGTTAACTAAGGCTCAAATATTGTTGAAATCACAAAGGGTAATTATTTTTATTAACAAGGATCACATTTGAAGCATGCCCCTTCCTTTTTCTTTCTATTTTTTTCCTTCTTTTTTCTCATTTTTCTGCTTTTTTTTTTTTACTGCACCTTTTTCTTTTCCTTTTATGAAGGAATCTTAACTCCTTTTTTTATCTAGACTTCATTTGGGACTGATCCATTTAAAAAATGCCCTAGTGTGGGGTGTGATTCTTCGACGGGTTAATCAAGAATTGAATTTTTAAGGTTCAAAAGGGCTAACAAGGGACTTATTTTTCTTTTAAATTTCTCTTGGGTAGTAGAAAAATGGTCTACCATCCTTTTGGTAGTGACTATTGCCTTAAATGATTTGTCAAACACTAGGAGACCCACACCTAGGTTAAATTTCTTATGAATTGGTGTTTAAGAAAAACTGGTTTAACATTCAAGCTCAAATGAGTTAGCAAATGGTAACTCAATATTAAGAAAAACTGATTTAACATTCAGGCTCAAATAGGTTAGCAAATGGTAACTCAATATTAAGAAAATATGGTTTAACATTCATACTTAAATAGGTTAGCAAATGGTAACTCAATATATGGTTCCTTTTAGGGATACTAGTCGACCAAAGATGGTCACCCCTCATTTGATCAGAATATAATCATTATACTCTTAAAAAACCATTCATAATTTGGATAATGAGAGACTTCGTTCATCAATTACATCAAGCAAATGTATGACAAAGCTTGATAAGTCATTTATGTCTATTTCTCCTATAATTCTTCATTATTTTGAAATCCACGTCCAACAAGGCTCCTTGACAACATCTTGAAGTGGCGTTCTTTACTAAACTTCATCTTGAAGGCTTTTCCTTCATTCCCCTTCCCCCCCCCCCCCCAAAAAAATTATTTTGGTTGCCACATTGAATAGATTCCCAACACTAACTAATGACTTCAAGTCCTTTGTACTGACAAAACTATTTCCTATGTCTCTTACAAAAAATGCAAGAAAAAATAGACAAATTTTGGCACAAGGTGATGATCCAAGGAGGATGGGATAAGATGAGAATGATATGCACTTTTATTTCATTCAAATTCAAAATAATTTACACTAAAAGCTTTCATGGATGTATTCCTCTCATTATTACCCTTAGGTAATCAAAGACATTATTGACTTTCCACCATCACTTCTGTATCATGTGAACTTACTTCTGTAGTTGAATACCAACCAATCTTCCAACCTGATGGTATTTATTACATTCATACTGTGACCATGCAATGGGATCCCATGATCCTAATCTTTCTTGTAGAGAGTTCGTTTTACTCTGCTCAATGCTAGAATCCCAGATCTTTAACTTTGCCACCTTGGCACACCAATTTTACAGACAATTGGAATGTGATTGCTAACTCATTGGAGATGACTATGCATGCATGATTATGCGTGAAATTATGCATGAAATGCATGAATGCAATACAACCTAAATAACTACTTTGCCAAAGTTCTAAGAAAAACCTAACCAACTAATGAAAAACTCCAAGATTAAACCAATCCTTGATGGACATTTATTTTCCTCTGATGACCCCAAAAATTTGACTTTGTCTATCAAGCATTCAATTCCTTCCCCAATTATTTCTTTCCCCGGTGATGGTCTATGTACCCAAGGTTCTACGAAGAATTAGGTTATGATCTGGGTTTGGGTTAACCGGGATGAGTCGACCTATTGGGTTTGTTCAATGTGAGTTTGTGGGCTTAAATGTGCATTAGGACCTCAGGTATTTTAAAACCTGGGCTTAGATTGCTTAAACATATTGGCTTGAATTTTTAGGCAATAGGGCCGAAGCCTACTTTTGAAATCTTGGTCTCACTTTTTTGAAAATTAGCCCTGGGCTGAGTTTTTTTGCTTAGAACAATGTCGGGCCTGGGTTTGTTTTAAAAAGAGTTTGGCCCGAGATATTTGAAAAGGATTGGACTGACCCATCATTAAAATGACAGGGCCAAGTGCTTTATTTTTTAAAGAATGGGTCGTGGTCTCACTATCAGGCTATTCTAAAGCATTTTCTAAGTAGTATGCATGTCTAAAATGGATGCAAAATGCATGACACAAGACAAATTATTGGAAAAATGTATATGCAAAGGACTAGATTAAAACACATGGAAAAGGATGAGGATTATGTCCTAACCCAAGGTAGATGCACCTACTTTATAGGGTTTCTTCATGACTCTATCCTAGTTAGAGGAAAACTATAGACAAGTATTTGTGGGTAGGCTCTAACCTTATTAACAATAGGTTCCTAGCCTAAGCCCTATGTTCACCCAAAGGGCTTGGACAAAGTTCAAACTGAGCAAAGTGGTTCACGCGCCCCCAATGACCTTGTCCCATGAGGGCTAACGGTACTATACTCCTTTCTAATCCTAAAGGGTGAAGCCTGGGTAGAAGGCTAGTGAAAGTGTGTGAATTCAAGTTCAGCCTAATCCCACTACCCCACATGTCTTACAATATTCAAATATTCACACTTGATCCCATATTCATAATTACATCTCTAAACATATATACAATTAGATTTTCAAAACTATATAAATAAATCTATGATTTTCACATGCTTGCATAATTTAGTCAAAGATATTTACATGCTTGTGAAAACATACATTCATACTTAAAATATATTCATACATGTGAATATCATAGATTAACCACAACACTCGCAAAGTATAAGTAAACACATGCAAACAAATAATCACAATTATATATGCATGATATTCACAAAATCAAGGTTATTCACAAATTATGGAAACAAAATATTCAAAATTATCATATTTATTCAAAAATTATGGAAATAAAATATTCACAATTAATCAAGGTTATTCACAAATTATGGAAACGAAATATTCATAATTAACATGTTCATTCAAAAATTATAGAAATAAAATATTCACAATTAATCAAGGTTATTCACAAGTTATGGAAACAAAATATTAACATGTTCATTCAAAAATTATGGAAATAAAATATTCACAATTAATAATGGCTATTCACAAATTATGGAAATGAAATATTCACAATTAATTAAGGTTATTCACAAATTATGGAAACAACATAGTACCAATTAATTAAGATTATTTAAAAATTATGGAAACAAAATATTTACAGTTAATAAAGGTTGTTTGCAAATTATGGAAATAAAATATTTACAATTAATCAAGGTTATTCATGAATTACGGAAACAAAATATTAGCAATTAACGTGATTCTTCAAAAATTATGGAAATAAAATATTCACACTTAAAATATTCACAAAATAAGGTGTAATTAAAAGATTTATCAAATTTGAATTCGGAATAATTCCTAATTAATTACTGGCTCAACTCTATAAAGTCCCCAGTGGAGTCACCAAGCTGTTGTGACGTCCTGGTGCATGGGTGCCCCGGGGTGGCGAAATAAAAATTATAATTTTTTTTTTTTTTTAAATAGGAATGGAGTCGCCACTAACATTTTAGTGTGGTTAGAACACTTGATTACTATACAATTAAGGGTAGAATCGGTCTGTGTTACCAAAGCAGGGATCAAGAGTTCGGTTACATGAGGGGAAGGTATGAACACCCCTTACTCGCCCGTTCTTACGAACGGTACCTAATTAATAAAAAATTATCTCACCAATTAAATTTAATAAATCTTTAAAATTATTCCCTTTCGTGAACTTGTGAAATACACATACAAAGAGATTAATCATTGTTAGCTTTGGTGCAATCCCAAGGAGGGGGATGAATTGGGTATTTAAAACTTCTTCTTAGGTTTAGCTAATCCAGCGGACAGTATTTCACAAACCTAGGGTCTTTCTATGTAATTTCAAATCCAATCAAATATTCAAGCAATAAACGTAAACATATAGGTGCAGAAAATAAATTGCGAAAAATAAAACTGACACCAGATATGTTATCGGGGTTCGACCAATATTGCCTATGTCCCCGCCTTGGCACACCTGCACAAGGATTACACTATAAGCTCACTTAACGGGTGGCGTGACACCATTTACAATCGGGTCAATTAATGGGGCTGACCTCAACCTACACCTTACCAGGATGGTGCACCTAGCTTTCTTAACTGGGTTTAAGTCAATCTAGGACTATTCTACAGAGTTAGTCTCCCTCTTCATGCCCGTGCCTGGAATACAACAAATGTTTAAATACAATTTGCGGACACAGAAATATGCTTCTTACACTAAGTAGGTATGTACTACAATACACACAATATAATCAATACACTACAGTATGATAGGATATGTTAAGCTTAGTGTAGTCTTAATGTCTACTCTTAAAGATTAATGCAAATATGACAATCAGTTCATCATAGTGTAAGTGATAGGATCTTTGTGTCAAAATAATAGTTTCAATCACGATGCAGGAACAAAGATCTCAAGCACACTTCAAAAATCCTCAAAAAATATTTTTCTCACAATAAATCACAAGAGATATTTGAAGTTGATTTGTAAAATAGTGTTTATCTTCAAGCACACTTTCAAATACCTTCAACAAATATTTTTATTAAAATAAACCACACAAGATATTTGAAATCGGTTTGTAAAATAGTATTTCACAAAAAAAAAAAAAAAAACGCAATATGATCTCTTGAGTACATTGTAATAAATATGCAAAACTCAGAAGTTCTAAAAAGTTTTCCTATGGAAGACTTATTTGTGAAGCCCCCTCGAAAAACTAGAAGCTTACTCTTAAAGAAAAATTAATCCCAATCAAAATGTGCAAGTGAGAGTATAAGCTTGGTGAGATGAACATAAAAGCAGTCTTACTAAGTGGTATTTGTAATATGGATGAGAAAGAATAGGAGTATGAAACTTGAATATGAAAAATAGGTTTTTTGATATTCAGAGGATATTTGCTAATTATGTTTGCTAATCTCACACTAATTTTTGCAAATGAGGGGGTATATATTGAATTCCCCAAAAATATAATCGTTCAGGACATATTGGTAATTTTATCAAAAGTTTAAGTGAGGTTAATAAAAATAATAGCGTTTTTAACCTCGGTAATTTTCGCCAACCCGAGAGCACCGGTCGACCGTATTGAAGGTTCGGTTGACCAAGTGATTGAGTTTGGTCAACCGAGAGAAAATTGAACTGAAAGGACGGTCAATCGTATTTATATGGTTCAAGGGCGATTTTCAAATCCGCGCAATTTGGTCAACTGGGTCAATTTGAACTATGAGGTTTGGTCGACCAGACGATTAGGAATTCACACGTAGGGATTCGGTCGACCAAAGTGTTGCCCATATAAATTTGGTCAATCAACTGAAAAGTCAACAAGTTGACCCCAGGGAGGTTCGATTGACCAACATGTTTCAAACTAAGCTGGTTCGGTCGATCGTACCATGGTCAAACCGTTGACCTCCGTATGGTTCAGTCGACCAAGTGATTTATACTATGAAAGTTCGGTTGACCGAACATGCCAACATTGGACATTTTAGTCCTGTTCCTCTTATAAAATGTCCCTATTCATATGATGATTAATGTTAAGACTATAGGGCATAGTTTTATGAAGTATAGGGAGTCCTACGGTTAGATTAGGTCTTTTGAGCATATACTCTAAAAAATCCGGCGTCAGTCGACCAAAGGGTGATCCCTTAGGTTATGAAGGGATGTGACCCCCTATGGTCAGTCTATGGTCATCACTGAGTGTTTACCCATATCATGCATGCAATGCATTAATTATTATAGACCATTTCCTATTTACTATTACAGATTCGAATAACAACTTAATTAAATTACAATGAATAAATATTTTGGGTCTTTGTCTTCTTTAAGCTCATGTATGTGTACCATATGATACTTCCGATTGGTCCTGCACACAAACTCATCAACCATTAAATACCATAGTATTTTTCGTAATCAAAATGGGATATGACTTATAAGGTCAACAATCATACAGAAATATACATAATATATATATTTCGTCAGAACTTGGGTACGGGAAGCTTTAAAAGGCTTATACCCTTTTTTTAAAATCATAGGGAAATACACACACGAAAAAAAATAATATAAAATAAATATTAATATCATAACACATAATACAAAATATAAATATACCCAAGAAACAAAAATACTGAGAATATTTAATATTAGTAATAACAGAAAGTAACAATAATAGTAACAATTATAAAAACAGGTTACTATAATAATAACCCTATACTAATAATATCATATCCATAATACAACGCTATACTATAACACTAACATACAATAATATCATAATGACACTACAAAAAAAAATTATAGCATAATAATTATATACTAATAATAATAACACATGATCATAATAACACTACCTCGGCATATGTATATATATGTATGAAAATAATAAATAACATGTACTCTAATATATGGTAATGATAACATGTAACTCAATATATATGCATACACTAATAGTAATAATACCATCTATTTTAACCTATATATATACTTGCACAAAAATGATAATACGAATAATACCGCATACAAGGATATACAATATTAACACACATCTAAAAATATACATATGTATATGTAAATAATAATTATAGTAATAATAATATTAGTAATAATAGGCATACCTAAATAATACAATACCTACCTTAACATTAACATACGATTAATGATGATATGTATAATATGGAAATAGTTAATGAAAGTAAAGAAACAAATCAATCCCACAATTAACATGTAAATTATACAAAATGGAGACAAATCGATTCTAAAATTAGTATGCAATCGTAAATACGGAAACAATGAATATAACCATTTAATATTGGATAAATACAATAAATGATAAAAACCCTACTATACAAACATTAAACAATAAAAACAAGACCCTAATAACAATATGAAATAAGCAAAATCCTAAAAACACATGGTCAATATTGATATGAAATAAACAACACCCTAAAAATATATGAACAATATTAACATGAAAAAAAACGCCCCAATAAATATGAACATGCAATAATCAAATAATAATGTGAAGTTCAAGACCCTAATAAATATAAATATGAATGAAAAAAAAAACAATAGTAATATAAAGTAATCAAAACCCTAATAAATATGAACGTGAAATAATCCTAACCCTAAAAAACATTAAAAAATCAAAACCCTAATGGTACTATTACATGATAATGAACCCATGATATATACAACACAAAATAATAAATCATAATATATGCGCAATAACAAACCATAATAAATATAAATATGTATACATAATAATAAAAAAATATGAAACAATAGACCTTAATATTACATGATAATAAAAACATATATAATAATAATATTAATAATAAGAGAGACATACAAAAAAAAATGATAAACAATAAAAAAAACACACGAACATAATAATAACAAAAACAAATAAGATCTTATAAAAAAAAAAAGTTCCACCTTGGGAGATGCACGGGGAGGATGGCTGTGAGCTGAGTGTGTGTCTGCGCTGTGTGTGTGCACTGTGTGCTGTGTGTGTGTGTGTGCTGTGTGTATGTGTTGCGTGCTGTGTGTATATGCTGTGTGCTATGTGCTATGTGTGTGTGTGTGTGTGTGTGTGTGCAGGGAACTTACAACAGGTAGGGGAATGACGGTGGGCTGCGGCTGTCCGTCGTGTGTCGGGGTTGTTGTGCGTGTTCTGCTTCTGCCCTGAGTAGCCAAACTACTAGAATGATGGCACATGTGATCATGAGAAGACGACGATGATGGTGAATGGATGGGACTGGTACGACGACGCCGGGGCTAGTGCGACGGCACCAGACGGAGAGCAGAGTTCATGTCCGGCTACTTCGCGACGATGATGACGATGGCGACGGGCTGCGAGGTGGCCGAAAATGAGGTTTTCCTGTTGTGCTACAACTGCTGCCTCTTGTCTGCTGCTGTGAGGTGAGAGAGTGAGTGGGGGCTTGCGTGAGGCTGCCGGAATGAAAGATGGTGGCCGGAGATGGTCAAGGCCGTGTGTGGGTGAGTGAGGTGAATCTGGGAGATTGAGGGAGAGGAGAAGAGTTGTGCGTGGTTGTAGGTGAGGTGGTGAGGGGCTGAATAGAGGGAGGATGGAAGATGGGGAGCTTCGGAGAGCAGATAAGGGAGAGAGTCAGAGGCGAGAGCTTAGGGCGGTTGAGGGAGAGAAAGAGAGAGGCTTAGGTTTTTTTTTGTTTGGTCTTCCAGCGGTGGTGTAAGAAGGAGGAAGATGAGATGGTGAGCCCCCCCGCCCTGTGTGTTGTGTATGCTGCTGTGCTTTTAAAGGAGAAAAAGAAACCCTAATGTTCTACTGCGCCCCCCTCTCTTCCCATGCAAGGCCCATGCAAGAAGCCCCAATTATTCTCATTATTAGAGAAGCCCGGTACCAAGAGGTAAGCTTGGATTCCCAAAAACAAAGAGAACCCAAACTCAATATCGGGACTCATTTTTTTTAAAAAAAAAACACTAAGGCACAATTAAGAACCGAGATTCAATCAGATCCTCCTATTCTCAGGAATATAAGGTCAACTTTTTAGTATCACGGGTCTCCTTAGAAGGATCTGGTTAAAATTAAGGTGTCAACAATAATCTTTAAGAAAGATAAGTGTATAGTTCAAAATCCTAGAAATCATGAAATTCTATTCACAACCTATTGAATTAACAATGTGTCTTGTATAAACCTTGAAAGTCTAATTTCTTAAGATGTAATATGCTTGGCTGTCATAAGTGAAGTTAGTTGGCTTTGGCATAGAAGACTAAGACATGCAAGCATAGATCTTGTATCAAAACTATCTACGAAGAATTTAGCCAAAGGTTTACCTAATACAAAGTTCATTAAGGATAAAATTTGTGATGCTTGCAAACTTGGAAAACAAATCAAGACAAGCTTTAAAAAGAAGAAACATATATCAACTAGTAGACCCTTAGAACTTATACATTTGGATTTGTTTGATCCGACTAGAACTCAAAGCTTAGGAGGTAAGCAATATGTCTTCATACTAGTTGATGACTATTCTAGGTTTACTTGGGTATTGTTTTGAGCCTCCAAAGAAGAGGCTTGTAATATGTTGATAAATCTATGCAAGAAACTCCAAAATGAGAAAGGATACAATGTCCCAAATATAAAAAGTGATCAAGGAAGAGAATTAAAAAATAAAGATGTTAAAAAGTTTTGTAATGATCATGGAATTAGTCATAATTTCTCAGCACCTAGAACTCCACAATAAAATGAAGTTGTTGAAAGAAAGAATAGAACCCTTCAACAAATGGCTAGAACAATGCTAAATGAAAACTAGAAGTCATAGAGTTAAGAAGTCTCATGTAAGTATTTCAAACATTTCAATATGAATGAATGAATCTCTTGAGAATCTTTTATTGACTTAGAGACCAATTTTTGAAAACCTTGAAAAATGCTTTTTTTTTAAAGATATATTGAACTATTTCAAAAATTGAAGGATCAAAGTCTTGAAAATCAAAACGTCATGGAAATTTGCTAGTTCAGTCGACTAACAAAATAAGATCAGTCAACTGACATTTTTATGTTGAATTAATTGAGCAAATAGAACAAGCTAAGTCGACTGACCCTTTGAGATCAACTGACTAACACCATTCTAACTTTGAATTTTTGCTAATTTTTAAAGATCAGGCTACTAACCCTGATAGTCCAGTCGACTAACCTTCATAAAATTTTGTTGGCTTAACACGACTTTCACATCTTATTTTGATGATAACAAATAAAGGATTATTTAACAAGTTTTTGTGCAAGTGATGATATTTCAAAAACTCAAAATTGACAAGTTCAAAAAGATCAAGGAGGAATGACAAAAGATCACCAAGTACTTAAAGTCACACTACATTTACCAAGTGATCAAAAGGAAGCTCAAGGAGGCTCAAGATAGCTAAAGCAAGTAAAGCTCAAAGAATGATCAAGCTCAATGACAAAGAAAGGAAATTCATGAAGACTTCTAAGATCAAAAGAGTTTTTATGTTTTAGGAAAGCTTCATGTAAGTAATTCAACTCTAAATACCATTTTGAATGAGATGAAGCTCATTAGGGGATAAAATGGACTTAGAGACCTTATTTTAAAATCCCCGAAAAATGTTCTTTAAAAGTACGAAAGCAAGAAAGCCAAAAGTTTTTTTTAACAAAAAAACAAAGAGAAAAATAGAGTTTTATCTGTTCAGGCAACTAGGGATTTATCCTTAGACGATTGAAAATTTTACAAATTGATTTTTGAAGAGGCAGTGCATCCTCAGTCTACAGACCTTGAAATCTCAGGCAACTGACCCCACTTTAGGAGGCTGAACTTGAAGTTTAGTAGACTGAACCTCGACAAAGGCTATATTTTTTAAAAGTTTTGATTTAAAATTTAAATTTCTTACGCCCCAAACTTTCTAAAACCTTAGGGGACACTCCAAGTAATCTAGGGCAGCACGAAATACATGGTCTATGAAATCAAAATTAACAACAACTTACTCAAGAATTGAAAATCAACTCTCAAAGCTCTCTTGCTCTCAAATCTTTCTTGCCTACTGAATTTCTGCAAATTTACTGAGATAAACCGGAGTTTTAGACTACTTCTCTAAGCACAATCATCTGAGTTCTTGATTCATATCAAGAGAAGAATACCGGTGAATTAATTCTTGAGCTTCTTATTTCATTCCTTTTGCTATTTTGATTAAAGTATATTAGAATTTTAATTGTACTAATCAACTCTATTTGAGAGTGTTCTTTGTACACATCTATTTGATTTTCTTCTTGTATATATATATATATATATATATATATATATATATATATATATATATATTTATTTATATTGTGTGGTCAGTATACAAAGTGCAAGTTGCTAAAAATCAAAACTATGATTAAGAAGACTTTTAATTTAAGTGTTGACTCTACGAGTCCAATTCGGTTTTGATAATGACAAATCACTTGGTATTTGATCTGTGCATTGTGATTGTGAACATGAATTATATTAAGCATGCACGGAAGGATAACAACTAATGGAAGCCATAAAGATTAAAGCTTACATATCTTGGCACAATCCATATATATACATATATTGTGTGGTGAGTATACAAAGTGCAAGTTGTTGAAAATCAAAACTGTGATTAAGAAGACTTTTAACTTAAGTGTTGACTCTACGAGTCTAATTAGGTTTCGATAATGACAAATCAATTGGTATTTGATCTGTGTATTGAGATTGTGAACATAAATTATATTAAGCATGCACGGAAGGATAACAACTATTGGAATCTATGAAGATTAAAGCTTACATATCTTGGCATAATCCATGGAACTCAAAGAGTACAAGAATCAAGATGCAAGCGGCAAAGTTCAAGAACATCATGGGAATGGGTACTTAGAACTCATGTATTTACATTTTCATATGATTTAATTTGAAGCTCAACATATACCCTAGAATGACTTTATGACTCATGCATTTCATGAACATCATTTTGGGACATTCATGGACTTAGAAATATTTTTAAAACCCTGGAAAGTATTTTTATAAAAGACCCAAGAAGGAGAGCAAAGCAGAATTTTGAACTAGAAAGAAAAATTCAGGAAATGGCCACTTCGGTAGCCTTAACTCAACCTCAGTCACCTGAAGAATTTCTTCAGGAGCCTGAAGATTAAGTTTAGTAGCGTGAAGAATTAATGGTCAAACACAAAACCTAGCTGAGGCACTTTGGTCGCCTGAACTTGGAACTTTAGGTGCTTGAACTCGCCAGCTCAGAAGCCTGAACCCTACTTCAGTCACCTGACCCTGTATCTAGGTTAATTTTTTTGAAGCACTAAGGAACTTTAGTCGGATGGGCTTCGACCTCAATAGCTTGAACTTACAGGAAAACTTAAAAATTTTAATTTTTATTAAGAGAACTCATGAGATATCTTTTGATCCAATGGTTGAGATATATTCTAAGGGAAAGATACCTATATATACTGAATATCAAAACCCTAGTGCGTAAGCTAAGACAAAAGAGAAGAGAAGAGAACTTCATTTTGAAAGAGAATTGAGAAATCTGAGCATATTGCTATACGATTGCCTGCACTCTAGCTCATACTCATCAAGATTAGGCAAATCTACTCTGAAAATCAAAGGAGATTCATTTACACATCTTGATTTCAACTTGGTATTGAGGTTTAGTTAATCCATTTAGTGTTTTTCAAGAGATTCTCATATCATCATCTGTTATTGAATATCTTTAGAGAAGATTGATATTGAGTTTTCATATTCACATAAAGATTGTTTTTGACAAGTTCAATACTTGAGAAAATTTTTCTTTGGCCATTAATTAAAGAGCTATCATTCAAGTGTGTTCTTAGTTAAAGACTTGATATTTTGGATACTTCTAAACTATTTGATTAGATATCCTTAGAAGTGCATAACTATATATCTTTTGAAGGATATTTTCTGAAAAAACTTATATTAAGTTTTTTATCTTTGGTATTCTCATCATATAGATATATACATTAAGTCAAATATTACCAAGATCACATTGAGATTGAAATCTTGAGAGAAATATTGTTTTTAACAAAATGTATTTCAAATCTTTGCAATCTTCAAAGCAGTTTTTGTATTCAAAGATTTAACCTAAGTTCTCCAAAGTATTGATTTATATAAATATTTTTAGGAGATTTGATAAAGAAAGGGATTTGTGTGTTGAAGCATATCATACATAAACAATTGTATCATTTCATACATTCTGAACTTCAAGTTTCATCATATGTTAATGTATTAGAAATTTGAATTGTACTCACTAGCTTTTGTTGGAAGCAATTTTGAGTATTTTACAGATTTCATTGCATTCACAGTTTGGCTTGTGAACCAGGTTTGAGAAGAGAGTTGTATCTCTTGTAAGCAGCGGAGTACGAGTGAGTTTTATCTCTTGTAACCAGCAGATTGTAAGGGAAGCTCCGTCCTAAATTAAGGAGTAGGGATTATAGTGGAATCCTTGAGTGGGTTGCTCAAGGCGAGGACGTAGGCCGAGTTGACTGAACCTCGTAAAATTGTGTTTGTCTTCTGTAATGATTCGAAGAATAATGGTATTTAAATAATAAAAAGAAAGGGAAATGGAAACAAGAATAGAAGGAGGCAGTCAAAGCGTTCATCGACGACGTTACATTTTGGATGGGATAATCCCAAGAAATTTTTCAGGCCTTGTCGACGAACACAGGGGTTTTGTTGACGAGGATTCTTTAGAATCTCATTGATGAAGTTTCGTCTCGTTGACGAGAAGATACCAAGAGAAGATTTTGGAAGTTTGAAATTCGTCAACGAGGGATGAGGTTCGTCGACGAGTCTTCTTCTTAGCCTCGTCGACGAGATGACGTGGCTCGTCGACGAAGGCCACAGTTTAAATAGGCCTAAAATCCATTTTTGGCCAAAATTTTCTACCAGAATCTCTCTCTCTCTCTCTTCCTTCAATTTCTCCTTCTTCTCTCTAAGTTTTTAGACCGAATTTCTGCTGGTTCGACGATCTAAAGCCACCACGACACTCCTGAGAAAGTTCTCTACAAATCTGCCGGAGTGAATCGTCGGTGGGGTTGAGTTAGAAATCATCCCAAATCCATGGTAATACTTTCTACTCAGTATTTTGTTATTTAACAATTGTAGAAAGTGTTGTGCACGTAGTAATACTGAACTTTAGTTCTTGGGAATGTTGTTTTCAGGGTGTTGAGAAGGGAACCCTGCGGGTGCAAGACAAATTTTCTTATGGGCTTTTCAAGAATCAGGTAAGGGGATAAACTAAACTAGTATTTTATGAAAAGTATCTATAATATTATAGCATTTGATTTCAGGAAAATAAATATATTTATATATGATTTATATTTGGGAAAATACTGTTGAAAATGACGGTATGTTAAATATACGAAAAACTTGTTCATGTGGCATGAGTAAAAATTATAATGAAAAACTGTTTTCTAGGAATGTGTTAATGACACGGATTTTTATAATGGAAAACTAGCGTACGAGCCGAGATGCTTATATATGTTTGTCGGCATATGGGCCAAGCTATGTGTATGATTTGTCGGCGTACGGGCCGAGTTATGGAAATAATTTGCCAGCGTACGGGCTATGCTATGGATATGATTTGCTGACATATGGACCAAGCTATGGAAACGATTTGCGAGCATACGGGTTGTGCTATGGATATGATTTGCCAGCGTACGAGTCGAGCTATGGTAAATTTTGAAATATCAGCATACAGGCCGACGATTTTCATGATATACATATATATGAAAAATGATATGATTTGAAATTAGGAATAGATTCCCAAGAGGGGGGTGAATTGGATTCTAAAAATTTCTTTTAATTCCTTTTAAGTTACCTTAAACTTCTTTTATTTCTTTTAACCAATTCTTGACTTGTATGTTTAATTCTTTAATCAATCAAGAACTTAGTTCTTTTATCCAATCAATAACACAATCAAACATTTAATCTTCAACCACACTTTGAAAGTAGAAATAATCAAACAATTAATCACAATTTCCAAACCAATACACTCAATTTGATTGCCAAATATGAATTCACTTCAGCACAATAAGATTGATGTAAAATTCAAGTTTTAGCACTTTTTGGAATACAAACACTATCCAATCAATCTCAAGCTTTGTACCATTCAATCACAATATATCTTTTGTTGTCAGCCCTAAATATGAAATTGTAGGCCCTGTTGTTGAATTATAATTTATACTTTGCTGATATAGATTTGCTTCTCCAATATGTTTTTCAACAACACATTCACACTCTTCTCAATATTCAGAACTCAACTAAACTCTTAGTTAATTTATCCTTGGGCTGTTAACCAAGTAACGTACTCCTGCATGGTTTCCGCAAGATATGGTATAACCAACATACTCCCTTTCAGTTTTCGCAACCCAAATCAAAATTAAACTTTAAGTTTACTTGATTTCTATATTACGTAGTATATATAATTATCAAATAAACCATCCATGCAATTTAAATTTGTTGAAAATAAAGAGTAAGTGAAAGAG
Organism: Malania oleifera; assembly: GCF_029873635.1. NCBI lineage: Eukaryota > Viridiplantae > Streptophyta > Magnoliopsida > Santalales > Ximeniaceae > Malania > Malania oleifera. Next base: position 140,391,443 of record NC_080418.1, read on the forward strand.
AGAGTGAGACGGGGATTTTTACAAGGTTTGGCTTATACCCAACCTACGTCCTCGCTTTTGGCAAAACCACCAAAAGATTCACTAAACCTGTTCCGTTGATGGGTGGAACAAACCTTTACAACACTCCTTGGATAAGGCTAGAGCTCGCCTTCTCCAAACGATATCCCCTCGTCCGGTCACTCCTTACATAGGCTAGAGCCCGCCTCTCTAAGCAATATCCCCTTGCTTAGCCAATTATCCAAACAACCCTTGGAATCATCAATCTACAAGATACAAATCTAATATTTGTGTACAAAGAATTTGCTCCTAAAAAAGCTGATTAGTACAACAATTCAGAACTATATACTTCAAAGTAAATAACAAGAAGAATATTCAAATTGAAGCTCAAGGAAGTATATCACCAATTTAATTCTTTCAATCAATGAATGATTGAGAATTTGTAGCACAAGATTGGTGAGTAAAATCAACAAGAACTCGGTAAGCTTCGTGCAAGCTGAGAGCAATTTGAGAGAGTTGCTGAATTTTTGCTGAATTTTAATTCTTGGTGTGTTGATTCAATAATATTTGAGGCTTATTTATAGAAATTAAAAGGTAAGTAACTTGGTCCCCAAGTGTGTTGAAATATTTCGCAAGTTTCCATAAATTTCGAGCCACAAACAACCCCATTTAAAAATTTGACCGTCATGAGAAAAATAAAAACAGCCGTGTGGCAGTCACCTGCCCATTCCGCCAGTCGCCTGCCATGAAATTATTTAAAGAAATAGGAGGGGCAGTAGCCTGGCAATCACCTACCAAAACTAAGGCAGTCGCCTGTCATGTCCACTCAGGCGCCCAACATGTTCAGGCAGTCGCCTGGCATGCACATATGCTGCTGTCAGCTTCGAGCACTCTTCTATTTTTCGGTCAAAACTTTTTCTATATAACTCTGAATTTTATGATCTTGGTGTAAAATGAAATCTAAGAGAAAATCTTGCAACTTTCATGTTTAACACTTTTTAAAATAAAGAGTTTTTGATAGAGAAAAATGCACATCAATGCAGATGTAAAAAAATTGACAGCATTTGAGAAATCTTCTTTTTGGTGTTTTTCATTCCAAAACTAATTCTAACCTTTTTGAAACAATTTTTTACCTTATAAAAATATTTTCCAAGTATGTTCAAAGGTATCTAGGTCCAATATATTTACCTAAGAGTTTCATGTATCCATATTGAAATTATTTGAAGTCTTTCAAATTTTCAATCCTTGAATTCCTTGAGGTCTTTATGCTTGCGTCATCTTTCTTTGAGCTTTCATAAAGTTCTATTTAATACTCATGCTCTAATGATCTTCAAGATTTATCTTTAAATCCATTTTTGAATCCATGCTTCAAGCTTGATATAAATCATCCTTCTTTGAAATATAAGCTTTCATGAATTCTTTAAGAATGCATTCATCATTGAGTCCTGAAAATACATCACTTAAACAAAGCATGTTAAGTTCTACTTATTTGTTAGTATCAAAATAGGATATTAAACCTTGTAAGGCCAACATGATTGATTTGATAATTAATGGTATGAAATATCCATGTATCACAGTTTCAGTATATGTTATATGATATCAGAACCTGGTTGGCTTGGTCTAAGCTAGCACTTGCACGGTACCATTGCTATGTGTCCATGGTCATCATGATCATGATATTTGTGTTAATGCCGTTGTACGGAATGGTGTGAGATTGGATGGTCGATGTGGTTTTTAGGAAGTGTGTGAGCGCCCCTGGTGTATGGACCAAGTTTGGAAGACCCATCAGACTTACAGACTGTACTCTTGACTTGGCAGTGGTCGGCCAACCATTGTCAGGTCCCGCCTTCGGGCCACACAACTCAGTCATGTGGGTGTAATACATGACAATAGCCAGCTAACTTTCCAAGGATGTTTGTTTTTGGTATTACTATTTATATGAGATGAAATATACTATGTAAATCATTATGTTCTGCCATGTTTTGATTATACATGCTTTTCTCAGAAATGATATATATACAGTTCTACTGGTTATGTTTATGATTATATGTATATCACAGAAATGCTCATGTTGCCACACACTAGTGTTAGTTTATTTCCTTTACTGAGAGGTGTCTCACCCCAAAATTTTATAAACATTTTAGGAGCCCCTGATAGGAGAGCGGGTAAAGCCCCGCTGATCTAATACAATGGATCTGCCCTTCCAGAATGGTAAGTGTCTTGATAGGGTCGGATGTATTTTGTGGGATAGCCCTAAGATATCTTTTGGGTTGTGTACCGTGTGTATATAAAATTAGTTGATGTAGTAACTCTAGAATTGTGATGGATGATTCTGTATTTATGATAATAAGATTACATGTTTCCTACTACTTAGGCTTCTGTTATGTGTTCTGATGTACCCCTGGTACCCACGGGTCTAGGTGGATTATAATCTGCTGAATTTTGTGATATTGATTTTATTATATTATGGAAAAAAAATGAGGAAATTAAGCAGGTCGTCACATCTTCTCTCTTCCCTTACTCTTTACTTTCTGCACTACATTTCATTAATCGTATTGTATGTGTATATTGAATAACTCTACACACACTTAATTGGGTAAAAAGAACTCAATATAAAATAAATTTAATTCAGTCATAAATCCCAGCAATTGATTTGTTAAATATACAAATAGGGATTAAGTGGTAAATAGGTTCAAATAATTTTTTTCAATACCCAATTCACCCCCCCTCTTGAATCAAACTCATAACCATAGGGCTATAACAAGACTCTACTCTGAGTTCTTGAATCTACAAAGTACTGTAGCTCATTGTGTTTGATTGGTTGATTAATCATTGATTTATATTTGTGTTGAGATTGATTGTGATTTGTGGATGGATTAAGCAATTGTTTTTTTTTTTTTTTTGGTTGGGTGATTGCTAAATTAACAAGAGGCTGAAAATTCAGAAAAATAATTAAATGAAAATTTTAATATCACAATTCACCCCACTTCCTCTTGGGAACTACACCTTAACTTTCAAATTCAAATTTAAACAGCAAAGAAAAGTTTCCAAATTAGATTGCTTGACCTCCAAACTTTATGAAAACATGGGAAACACTCCAAGTAACTTGCGAAATATGAAAATTAAACTTTTTCATCTATAAATACATGTTATATCAAATGATTAAAGATACCAACACATACAATCAGCATTCAAGCTAAATACTTTCTACTCTTCCAAAGCCATCTTGCTAAAACACTTTTGTTGAAGTTTTCTACTAAGAATTTTCTAACTAAAGCCTATGGTTCTTGTCCTCTACTTGAAATTTTCAATCTAAGAAAGAACCCGATGATATACACTTGAGCTTTATCGTTCTATATTGATATCTGATTGAAGTATATTATGGTATTCACTTGTAATAATCTACTCTAGCTGAGAGTGTTTCTTGTACACAAGAATTATTCTTGTTTCTCTTGTCGTTCTTGTCAATTCAGGTTTGTTGAATCATTAGACTACCGAGCGTAGGGTATCGCTTGGAGAGGAGGGCTCCATCCTACTTGAAGGAGTGTGTAAACGATTTGCTCTGCCCTGTTGAGGGAGCAGTTTAGTAAAATCCTTGGGTGGTTTACCTAATGCGAGGACGTAGGTGGGTATAGCCGAACCTCATAAAATTTTGGTGTCTGTTGACCTTATAGGTCACACCCAGTTTTGATAATGACAAATACTTGTTGTATTTGATGACTATCTAAGGATACATGCAGGTATATAATTGGTAAATCAAAGTAATGGCACATGAAGGAGAGCGTGAAGACCCTGAAGACCATATTTGTGTTGTACTTTAAATTCATTTTATATAATGCGGGTCTGTAATAATAATTAGGGAAAATGGTCTATAATAATCAAATGCACTACATGCATGATATGATAGGTAAGCTCAAATTACCATAGGGAAACCAAATGACTGTAGGGCACCCTTCGGTCGACCAATGCAAGATTTTTACGGTATCCTCAAAAAGACCTAAAATGACCCTAGGACCCACATGCATACATAAACATATGTGCTTATATGGATAGAGTGATTGCATAAGGAAATAGAACCGAAATGCATTAAAAATGCATGTTCGGTCAACCGTCCTTTAACAAGTATAAATCTATTGGTCGACTGAACCGGTCAGCAGTTAACAGTTTGACCATAGCTTGGTCGACCGTACCACGCCAAGTTCATATAACTTGGTTGACCAAACTCACACCGAGTCAACATTCGATCGAACCCCCACGTGAGAGAATCCAACTGTCTAGTCAACCAAACTTCATAGTTCAAAATCATCTGGTTGACCAAACCACACGAAAATGAAAAATCGCCTTTGGGACCCTTAGTCTGGTCAACTGAACTCTCAATTTAAATTTCTCCCGGTTGACCAAACTTCGTCACTTGGTCAATCAAACCTCAAGTTCGGTCAACTGAGGCTTTCAGGTTGGAAAATTTTTTTACCGCAGTTAAACTTTTTAAACGGGGTTAATTATGCTAAAATGTTTTAAAATAATACTAATAATACCCTGTGTGTCCTGGACGGTTATAATTATGGGGTACTCTATATATACCCTCTCATTTGTAAAGATTAGTCACTAATTAGCAATCTTGATTAGCAAACTTCTCTGAAATTCAAAATTCTCATATACTCATTTTGAAGCCTCCTACACTCACTCTTGCTAGTTCTTATTGCAAAAGTCCCTTCGTAAGTGTGTGCTTGAGTGTTCTTGTTATTAGGCTTTTGCTCTCCCTTGCTTGGTTGATTGAGATTACTTTCTTTGGGAGCAAAGCCTTAAGTTTTTCTTAGGAGACTTTTATTGATAAGTCTTCCTTAGGAAAACTTCATTTGAGCTTGTGAGGGTTGCATTCTCATTGCAATATCTCAAGGAGTTCATATTACTTTTTAATTGCTAAAACATATTTCAAATCATCTTTAAATATCTGGTGTGATTTACTTTTAGAAATATTTTGTTGAGATATTTATGCAAATGCAAAAAGATCTTTGTTGAAATATCCTTTGATTAATTTTCATTATAAAAAAATAGGTTTTTAGTGACGAAATTATTAGTGAATGATTCAAATTCGTCACTAATAGTAGGGTATTAGTGACGATTTTTGTAACCGTTACTAATATGGCACTATTAGTGACGAAATTGAATTCGTCACTAATATGTTTGTAACTAAAAATCCGAGAATATCACGCGAAAATATTTTTTGCGCGTAAATTAACCCGAGAAAATATTAGTGACGATTTTTGTGGTATTAGTGACGAATTAAATCTGTCACTAAAAGATAAACATTAGTGACGATTAAATAACCGTCAGTACTATTTTTTTACGAAAATAAAAAATTTTAAGTTCAGAGTATTAGTGACGAATTTGTAGGTTTGTCACTATTGGTCCATTATTAGTGACGGATTTGACAACCGTCACTAATACTTCCTTTTAAAAAAAAAATAAAAAAAATTTAAGTTCAGAGTATTAGTGATGAATTTGTAAATTCGTCACCATTGGTCCCTTATTAGTGACAGATTCGAGAACCGTCACTAATACTTCTTGTTTTAAAAAAATAAAAAATTTTAAGTTCAGAATATTAGTGGCGTATTTATGAATTCATCACTATTTGTCCTCCACTAATACTTCCTTTTTAAAAAAAATAAATTAAAAAAAATTAAACTCAGAATATTAGTGACGAATTTATAAATTCGTCACCATTGGTCCCTTATTAGTGATGAATTTCTATATTCGCCACTACTAGGCCATTATTAGTGACGAATTGTAAACCGTCACTAATGTTATGTTATTTATAAAAAAAATAGACGGAGAATAGTAGTGACAGTTTTGAAACTGTCACTAATGCCCAAAAACCCTTATTCCTTTTTGCGGGATATTTTCCCACACTTTCCCCTCTTGCTCCAACTGGCCTCTTCCCCTCCGCCTGCTCTCGCAAACCTCTCTAGCTCCCAGTCTCCCACTACTCTCACCTAGTGCGCCCTGTTCGCCGAACATCTCAGTCTCCTGCTCCCGCAAACCTCTTAGTGGACTGATGGCCTGGTACACCCTCTCCCAGTCTCCCGCTGCGACCCCCGTCGAACCCCTTTCCCAGTCTCCCGCTATTCCCAGCCGACTGACACCATTGATCTTGCGAGACATCTTAGGTTTGGTCTGATATGGCTTTCTTCTTTCGCTTTGAATATATTGAATGTCATATAAATTTATTTTGTTACCTTGATTTCTTTCCATATAATGAATTAAAATATGTGATTTTCCCCCATAAAAAAAAAAAAAAAAAAAAAATCTTGCCAAACAAAATTGAGGGACTGTGTTTGTTGAGACACATGAAAATTAAGATTAACAAATTTTATTATTGTGTAAAAAAATTGTCTGTCATATGCAACCTTGTTTTATAAGTATTAGTATTGCCATGGGGTTTGGTTATGTGAAAATTTTATTTAGACTAGTAAAAGGTCAATTAGTTAGGCACATTGTAGTTTTTTCCTACTATTGATGCCTTGAGAAAACCTAATGAAGAAAAATTTTGGACATGGAGGAGTGGATACTCCAAGCCAATTACAATATATTTTATTTTGGATGGTTGAACTTGCTGCACCAAACGAACCAAGTACTGTACATACTCTCTATTCTCATTGCGCGTGTTAGTTTTTTTATTCAGTATTAAAGTCCGTCTTCTTGTCTTTTTATTTAGTTTGCTGGGTATTTTCATGTAAATTGTATCATATGTGATATGTGCAATATTACAAGTTCTTTCTCTGTATTAAAATCTAATTTTCGCTATTATATTTTCTAAAATTTAATATATTAGTCAAATAAAAATAACATCCGATTTCTTTTGGTAAACACTGATGTGACAGATACATTCTTAACACCTTGCTTTCTGCACCGTTTTCTTTCCATGCAGTAGTACTGTGATAGCAGTACATTTCATCTAAGAGAATTCTATGAAGAATTAAAAAATGATCATTTCAAGGGTTTGTTTGGCAATACCTCATAATAAATTCCTATAGCTTTTTTTCACTTAAAAATAAGCAGTAGGGATGCAAATAAGGTTGGATTGTATCAATATAGTACTCTAGGAAAATCACTTAATTAAGATAATAAGTAACAGTAAAAAATCCTGGCTTTTCCTTACAGATCGTGCACTCGAACTGTCAAGTATACCCATTTATGCTTTTTGATTTCCATTTTTTTCCTCAGTCTCCTTGATTAGTTCAAGGTAATGGCTCCTTGCCTTCTGTTGGTCATCTTCAGCACTCGTATCAGTTTGATCAGTTGGATTTGATCATTCTCATTTTGATTTGATCTGTGATCTTCTTGAGCAAGGTCTTAGGTTTGTCTTGCATTTGATCGGCCTTCCTCACCCGCTCCCATTCCCTTTCTCACCCAAATCCCTTCTCGTCTTCCCTTTGTTAATCTTCACATGCACAAACGAGACTGCATTTGAGATCTCCGCCATGCCTCAGGTCCTCAGTTGGCCTCTGCACTTCCCCTTGCCCTCTAGCAGTCTGCCGCCAACCATGACAAGTCTGGTTGTGTGGAGAATGTCGTCTCCGCTGCCTCTGCCATCCCTGCACTATATGACTGTTGCACCACCTGCGAGACTTTGGCAGCAGGGCAGGCTTACCTCCACCTTTCAACGCATCGCTGTTATGCTGGCCAATCATGGACCGTGCATTTCTGTGTGATTGTGGTGGATTTGTCCAAATGCTGATTTAGGTTTTCTTGGATTTTTTGGCATTTGGTTGAATATTTGAGTAACCTGCATAAAATGCAAATATTCTTCATGCTAGGTTTCCTCGTGAAGGAATTTTGCAGGTTCATTCCTCATGGAATGAAAGCTTAAAGAAGGATTAATTGTGGAAAATAAATTTTATCTTTAATTTTCCAAAGATTTACAAAAAAAAACTAACTTTAAAAAAAAAAATTCTTAGGACTTGTATAAAAACACAAAAATAAATTTTTTATTTCTTATATCTCTTTTAAAAAGATAGAAGTAAAGAGTTTTCTTTGTAATTGCTTGAAAATCTAAAATGAAAAATGAAAATGTACTCGCTGAATTTTTCAGTTTTCTAGTACAAATCTTTAAAACCTAATTTCATGTTTTTAAAAAATAGAATTAGAAAAGAATTTATTTTCCACAAGTAAATAGAGCCTTACTTTTTTTCTCTACTTATTTAGGTTCAAAAGTAAATTTCAACCCGAAAAATATAACTTCAATACAACTTGTAAACTAATATAATTTACTATATAAAAGAATAAACTCATATTTAATTTAGAAATTTCTAAAGGAGGCACCTAGAATAAAATAATTCACTCAATACTTATAAAACAAGATTGCATATGACAGACTGTATGGGTGGGGGGGGGGGGGGATCTGAGTTGTCTATCTCCCTCTTATCTTGAAATCGCAATTTATGATCAGTCATTGATAAATGGTAATGCATTAAATGTGTAGGAGTTATTCGTAGTTATTCCTCTAAAACATTAGGAAATAAACATGCGAATAATTGGTAATTGATATGATATGCAAGCAGGCAATAGATAGCGGCGCATGCATGTGATACTTCCAACTTTGGTGATTTATATTCGTAGTTGGATGAACACAAATTAACTATGTCACAATAAACAAGATTGATGACGAATGCCACATCTGACCTATTTTCTATTACTCTACACTTATTAATTACCTCCTGCATACACACACACAACACACACACACACACACACGTGTATATAAACAGCCTGTTGTAGGCTAGCTCTTGGGATAAACTCACTTTAAATGCGAATATGAATATATATATATATATATATATATATATATATTATGGTATGAATTAGCGTGAAAGCAATGCATTATATATATGAAATCAAGGCCTGATTCAAGTTAAAAGTAGTTAAATGACAGTGAAAAAAAAAATCAAATCATAATTAATATAGTAGATTTTTTTATATTTTTCATTGTCTAATAAATCAATTATAATATGTATAATATAAAAAATTAGAAAGAAAATGAGGCTAATATATGAGTTTTAAAGAGATCGTTGGAGTTCATTTCAAGTTTAATTTTATTTTAATTAAAATTATTTAAAATAGTTCGGATGAAGCTTTATTTTTCAAATTGAACTACTGAAATATATGTTTGTGTTGAACGCCAATTGCATGGCTGATGCAGTGCATTGTGAATTGCATGCTGATAGTAGAATTAGGTTCTCGCATGCTCAAACTCATTGGTATCTGCATGATGCGTATTATTGTGATTTGTTTGCTTGAATTTATTAAGTTTTAGTGCAGGAATTTTTTAGGAAATGTTCAATTTGCAGACGACATGCTACTGAAATTTCGTTAAAGTTTGTCCATAATAAAACTACGTACAAAGAAATATATGCATGATCAGTTAAAACTTAAAGTCATTCTAACTAGCGTCTCTCACGTGTTGAAATTCGTAAGAAAAGAGATGATCTTAGGCTTATAATTGAAAAAAAGAAAGAAAAAAAGACTTGACTAAGAACAACAATCGTAAGTGTATAATGAAAGGTCAAGAACTAAATGGAATATGAAGTAAAATGCCAAATTAATTACTGCCATTTCATGTATTCAATGAAATTTAGACCCGTCCAAGAACAGCTACTATACATTCATTCCTAATCGTACATGTGAGACAAATCAATTGTTATATTTCAATTGATTATTAGTCATACTATGTTGACTAATAATCACTTGAACATATTAATCATTTGTTTCACTTACAATTAGTAATGTTTATATTTCAACCATTCTTGGATTGTCCAATGTGGACAGTTCAGGAAGTTGTATTTATATTGTTTTCATCGTTCACGCTTTGTCAATTGTCATTATATATTTCGAGCACGTCTCTACTTGTGTTCTCTGGGTGCATAGTGGGGTGTCGTGACAATTTGTTAGTGATGGAAAAATAGTAAAATTTTCACTTCTCCCATCTTGTGTACTTAGAGAGCCATGGGGAGATGCTGCCGAAATTTATAACGACTACGACGAAAGAATTTGAGCGATTGATCGCAATGTAAATGCAACATTCTTGAATTGAATAGGATCCGTACCCTTTAGAGTATGATGATTGATTATAGGATTCACGATACATGCATGATAAACATTATGAGAATATAATGAACACCATTTACTTGAACATATTATAGGGTAATTAATCAATATGGATAAGAGTTGGATGAATGCTTGGAGTAAGTTTTTGCCAGAATACATGAAAGGGGTACATGATTTCATAGAGTTTGCGCGTCCTCGTGCAGACAAAGCCAGTAGAATAAGGTGTCCTTGCAAGAAATGTCAGAACATAACATTCAAACACATTAATTTGGTCCATTTACATTTATTAGACTTTGGAATGGAGAAAAGGTATACAACATGGGTGTTCCACGGTGAAGATTACGCAGTTCAGAGCGATGATGATAACGATGAAGATGAGGGGGCAAATATAGTAGGTGGTGATACCAATTTGGAAGGGGTAATTGAAATGTTAGGTGACTTGCAAAGGGGGATTGCAATGGACACGAGTGATGTGCCTGTGTCACGTACTGGTGATGAACCTACTTTAGCAAATACTGTACCTTGCGATGCTAGTACGTTGAATCGACTCGGTGGACCATTTGCTAATCTTATGAGGGATGCATGGGTGCTCCTATATCCGAACTGCAAAAAGTTCTCAAAATTAAAGTTTTTGATAAAGTTGCTTCATGCAAGGACAATGCATGGGTTATCTCAGAGCGCATTCAACATGCATTTAAGCCTCATTAAGGCAACACTGCCTGATGGTGAAACATTTCCCAAGTCTTTTTATGAGGCGAAGACATATATGCGTGAATTGGGTCTCGGTTACACTCTAATATATGCGCATAGGTATAATTGTGCACTCTTTCGGATACATGCTGCAGTCTTGTGGACAAGTAATGGTTTCCCCGCAGATGACAACCTATCAAGTTGGAGAACAAAAGGTTACTTAGAATTTCTAGTATGTAATAAGGATGTTGGGTCCTTATCCTTAAAGCATGGCCGCAAGTTATGCTTTATGTGTCATTGCCGTTTTCTACGAATTGGGCATCCTTGGAGGACTCGTGGTGCAGAAGCTTTGATGGAAAACCTGAACAAAGGTTGCCCCCAAAGCGACTAAGTGGGGAAGAGATATTAAACCATCTAAGGTTGATCGGAGATGTGAAATTTGAAAAATCACTTACCAGTAGAAAATGAAAATGCGCTGAGTGAGAGTTGAATTGGACAAAAAGAAGCATCTTCTTCGAGTTGCCATACTAGAAAGGTCTTCTACTAGGCCACAACTTGGATGTCATGCACATCGAAAAGAACATTTGTGAGAATGTCATTGGTACATTGCTTGATATAAACGGGAAGACAAAGGACACCGCAAATGCTCGCCGAGATATAGAAGATATGGGAATACGGCCTGAGCTACACCTATTTCGTGATGGGGACAAAATTCTCATGCCATCAGCTTGTTATACATTTTCGAAGGATGAGAAGAATAAATTCTTCTAATGGTTGAAATCAGTGAAGTTCCCTGATGGATATGCATCGAACATAGCTCGATGCATAAACACGAAGGAAGAGAAGATGCTAGGAATGAAAAGTAATGACTGTCACATCCTTCTACAGTGGGTTCTACCCATTTTCCTTCGTGGAAACTTAACTGAAGATGTTCGCTCGGTGCTGATTGAGCTGGGATTCTTTTTTCGGCAGTTGTGCCCAAAAAAATTAAGCGTAAATGTACTTGAATGGTTAGAAGATGACATCGTGATCATACTATGCAAGCTGGAGAAAATTTTTTCTCCAGCATTCTTCGATGTGATGGTCCACCTAGCTGTCCATTTACGGAGGGAGGCCATAATTGGAGGACCGATTTAATATCGTTGGATGTATCCTATTGAGAGGTAAAGTATAAAGTCCTTGTATAATGGTCACGTGATTTCCTTGTTTTTATTTATTTTTCTTTATTGTGTCTACAAATCTATAATGCTACGTAAAATGCATAGTTTCTTGTCCACTTTGAAGGGGTACGTGTGCAATAAGGGACGGCCGGAAGGTTTAATCATTGAGGCATACATTGACAGTGAATGTCTTGCATTTTGCTCAATGTATCTACATGATATTGATACAATGTTCACTCGTGAGGAGTGAAATGCAGACGTTCATGCTATTAATGCCAAAATGAAGAATCCAGAAGTTTTATATTTTGAGAAAATGTTTGGCCTCTCGGTGCACAAGTTTACGATTTCATTGATATGGACGACCTAAAAAAGGCTCATTTTTACGTTCTCAACAATTGTGATGAAACTGTTCCATATATCGAGTACGTGGTTCCAAACTCCTTACTTTGCATTGTATTTACGTATGCATAATTATATACTTACTTGACATTAACATGTACTACTGTTGCATATATCGAACATAAAGCTGAACTCCTAGCCCAAAATGAACGGAATGTTGACGAAAGACATAAGAAGGAATTTATCAATTGGTTTGGGAGTCATGTAAGTAACAAAAATTGCTTGAGTGAGAAGCAATGTATGTTTTCACTATGGATGGTTTATTCTTCTAAACTCCTATTTATTTAATATATGACAGTCATGTATTACAATAAGGAACCAACGGCAAGTAAAGATTTGTACGCGTTGGCATGTGGCCCCGTTCAACGAGTTAACCGCTACAGCGGTTGCATTTTCAACGGGTTACAATTTCACACAAAGTTCCTCGAACTGCATAGAAGAACCCAAAATTGTGGGGTTGAAGTGCTAGGCACAGAAGGAGATGAAGAAATTGACTACTTTGGTGTGCTGGATGACATTATAGAGCTTAACTATGGAGCAAACAGAGTCATCCACCTATTCAAGTGTACCTGTCGGGAAATCGGCAATAAAAAGACTGGGATAAACATCGATGCCTACTTTACCAGTTTCAATTTTAGCAAGACCTGGTATCAAAATGACCCTTTCGTGCTTATGACGCAGGCAGAACAAGTGTTTTACCTTAAAGACACCAAATTGAAGGGTGACTAGCATGTGGCCCAAAAGATTCCTCCCTGAAGTTTGTATGCTATTGCAAAAGTTGTAGATAGTGAGATGAGTGCCAGTGAGACTACATTCCAAGAAAATGAGCCATCTATCCGTGCAGCAGCGCAATCTGCTGCAGATGTTGTAACACCCCGACCCCGAGGGGCCTGGGATATTAACTTTTTACTACTAATTTATAGCGGAAGCAAATAAACTCAATTTTTATTACACCAGAGCACTAATCATCCATATTACAATCACTTATTTCAAAAGAAGAAAATTACACAAACGTAAATATCTGAAATCATACTAATATTTCTAGTAAATTTTTATTTTTCTAATCCCCACCCGCATGCTTGCTAAGCCTGATTTCCGACATGTCCTTCAGAGTTATCTGAAATCAAATATGATTGGGGTGAGACGACGCTCAGTAAGTAAATAAGATTATTATTAGTGTGTGGCCAAAATGAGTTTTTAAAGAATTTCGTAAAACAATAATGAATACTATAACTTCAAGATTTCTTTTAGAATAAACATAAATTTAACAATTTCTGCATAAAACTTTTGTCATCAATTTCAACAGTAAATTTTTAAATCATATACTATAACTGCTAAATTAAACTTTTAACTTTAAAACTGTAAAAATATTTAATGATAAACATACATATACTTTTCCTTATACGTTTTCCTTAGATCGTCATATAAGCACCAAAATGATCCTTTTCACGTAAACTTACACTTTTCCTTCAAATTATCAGTAACTTTGTACACGTAATTAAATATGTATAAACATATATTGTAAAAACCACCCTTAGGCCTGTTTGCCGTAAGTCATGTTTACCCCCATGACTGGGTTGTGCGGTCCGAAGACTGGACTTAGCTGGCTGGCCGACCAAACTAAATCAACGTACGTAAACTTTAAGTGAGATTTTCCTTATTAAGTCCTGGACTTAAACCAGGTGTGCACTCAGGAGAAATCCACTAACATAAATAACCACTCTGTAAACAGTGTGGGTGCACTCTGATCCGTATAAACTTTAAGCTGCGGTACCGAGCATCTGTAACTTTGAACTTTTGTTGCCATAAGGGATTTGAAAATCATCTTATTATAATTTATGCAATTTAAAATAATATCGTGAAAATCTCATCTTTACTCATATTTACATAAAAAAAATGTAACGTAGAAATAAACTCATGCCACACAATTTTTGTGTTAAAAATATATATAATTTTATTTTTGAATAGAAAGAAATGCTAAAAATTTACCCGAGGGGATTGGAACATTTCTTAACCCAAAAATAGATGCAAGTATATTAAAGATAGAACTGGTATAATTAAATATGCGTAAAAATAAACTCATGGAAATTTTGTGGAACTAAGTAACATAATTAAAATTTACGTACAAAATAAGCTCGGGTATGAATTTAAAATAAAAAGAAACTAACATAATCAAAATTTACTTACAAATAAACTCGGGTATAGATTTTGAATAAAAATACTAACATAATCAAATTTACTTACAAATAACTCGGGTATAAATTTTGAATAAAAATACTAACATAATCAAATTTTACTTACAAAATAAATTCGGGTATGAATTTTAAATAAAAAAGAAACTAACATAATCAAAATTTACTTACCTTCTTCTTTTACTGTGTGCTACGAACACAATAATTATCTTTAAGAAATGAGATCGGAAAAAGTGGGTGATTAAGAATTTATTCAAAAATTCTCTCTCCACCACAAATTCTTTCACTCACTAATCCTTCTCTTCCTTGGAAAATTGTTGTGAAAAATCAAGGTTGAGAGCTCCCTATTTATAGGAAAATTTTGGGGAAGAAATAGAATTTATAAAAGTGTGGGGAGATGGGTGAAATTAAAATTTTTAAAAATTAAAGAATGGGCAAGGGATGGGCAAGGTATGGGTTGAGTGGAGGCTATTTGGGAGTGCTTGCCACCATTCCCACTAAATAAATTTTTAATTAATTACTTACCTAATTAATTAATCCATTACCTAACTAATTATTTTATTATTTTATTATTTTTCTTAATCATTATTATTATCATTGTTATTAATTTTAAACTATATTTAGTATTTATTTTATTTTATTTTATTTTTGAACAAGAATTAAATTTAAATTTTAAAAACTCATGTGGGCCCCACATGGTCTTGTGGGCCCCATGTAGTCTTGTGGGCCCCACACAATTTCGAGACCCAAATGGATCGTACGTAATTCCAATAACTCTTATACGATTTTATGCATCCTGCATAGTTTTGAGACTTGTGAAAACCTTCATACGGTTTCGGGACTCATGTGGGCCCCACACAGTCTTGTGGGCCCCGCATAGGATACCTATATTATTATTATTTTATCATATATTTCTTCAAATTATATCAGTTAAAATATTGTTTTATGTACTCATTTACGTATATAAACAGTGTCTTGTGGCTCCGGGACTCATATGGACCCCACATAGTCTTGTGGGCCCCACATATGATACCTATATTATTATCATCTTATTATGTATTTCTACAAATTATGTCTGTCAAAACACTATTTTATGTATATATACTTATTTACGTATACAAATAGTGTCTATCCTGTTTATCCTATGAAATTCCATTTTGACCAGGCCGACCTCCAGGGAGCGACTGAGCCGCAATGGTCTCTGAGCACTCGCTAAGACAAGGTCTTTCTTAGGCATCAAACATGGAATCAAGGATCCTACAGAAAAACACTTCTGTATTGATATTAACTTAATGACTATTTTTATTATTTTATTATTATTGTACTTTAATCATATATATATATATATATATATATATTTTGGGTCATCACAATCTCCCCTCCTTATAAAAATTTCGTCCTCGAAATTTGGTAATTTAAAATGAGTACTATATAATTGGTTTGCGCTATTAGAAAGAGTAAATTGATTAACGATTTAATTAAGTCTTAGAATAGATTGTGGGTCAATTTGACGAAGTATTTTATTTTGGGAATTGAAGTGTGAATCGTCGGTCTAATAATGGTTGAAATGGAAAAGAAATTCAGAAGATGTGGAAAAGGATAATTATATATATGTATACATATTATACATGTCCTATAAATAAATAAAAATATACGAGATCTGGCCTTTAGAGCCTTAGATCAACGTCAACATCTATCGTAGTACTAGCGGTGTCACTGCTAACCACTTGGGTTCTTTCTTGACAAAGTTGACCTCTTATAATGTCGCCGGCTTGGGTCGGAAAAAGGGAGAGGACGCCCATTTGTTCGGCGAAGGAGGAAGAGATGCTCTCTTCCCGAGTTATTGGTGGACCGTATATGAGTCTCATTGCGAATCGGGTTTCCTTGAAATGGTGAAGTAGACCAGCATTATCCGAAACCCTTAGTGTGGTGACTGCGATATTGCCATTGTAAGGGATATGACTCATTGGTGAGATATTAGTTGTAAGTTTCACAGTCGGAATATTCTCGATAGGGAAGAGGGTTGGAAGAATGGCAGGGGCACTGCTCGGGTCGGTAGTGGCGGAGGAGGTAATGTGGAGAATTGTTGGGGCAGTAGTTAAGATAGTGGCTTCTCCAACTGATCCCCGCCTACGCCTACGGTTCTCAAACCAAAAGCGTATATTTTTCGGCTCGATTGGACCATACCGTCGGAGTTGTGCTGCAAGCAAGATAGTCTGCTCCACTGAAGGGAGTTCCCCTTGACTGTTGTGGAAGACCTCCTCTAGAATCTCCAGCTGTGCCTTACCGGGTTTCCATCTTTGAATCGACGATCTAGTGCTGCTCTCAGCAACTTCGGGAGTTGGGTGATTTGGCAACATTTTCGAGTAATGAGACAACTAAGAGACAAGTTGGGAAGAGCTAATCACTACAAACCGAAATGTGATTGTTCAAGATGATAGAAAACTGTGATGCTTAGAGTTCGAGGAGGGCGTACCCTTTTTATAAGGGGATGACCGCGTGTTGTGGAAATCGAGAGAGAGCGACGTGTGTCACGGATATTGAGCAACGCGTTTTGCACAAATCGAGAGAGAACAATAAGTGTCACGAGAATCAAGAGAGGGCGACGCGTGTCATGGATATCAATCAACGCATTTTGCACAAATCAAGGGATAACGATGTGTGTCGTGAGAACCGAGAGGGGGTGACGCGTGTCACAGATATCGATTAACGCGTTTTGCACAAATCGAGGGATAGCGACATGTGTCGCGGAAATTGAGCGAGTGACACGTATTGCAAAATTTGCAAACTCTAGGTTCTTTTTATGTTTTTACATCTTTATTAATGCTTTAACTATAATTAATTTCATCCTTAGATCACCACTTGGGTGGGTGGCCTAGTGGTAAGGAACCGGCCGTGCATCCATGTGATCGCGGGTTCGAATCCCCACTACGCCCAAGTGGTCTCATGCCCTGACCTTGCTTCGGGGGTAAGTGAGTTATAGCCGATGATTTCCACCCATGAGGCCCCTTTTTTTTTTTATATATAACTACAAGAGTACCCCTTATATATATATATATATGTATATATATATTCCATTAACATTAGTATTATTATTATTAGATCAAATAAATGTTGGGCATGTTTAGCCGATTAATGATTTGACATTGGTTAGTTATTTGAAGGAAATTAGTAAATTTTTATATTGCTTTCATTAAAAATATATATATATATATTTTTTTTTTATAGAAAATTTTAAGTTGTATTAACTTTTATAAATTTATACAAAATTAAAGATTTCATCAAAATTTGTACTCCTAAATTAAACTTGGATACTTGATGGAAATTGAATATGTAATGGGAAAAAAAATAGATATACATATTTAACTTGCACATGCTAAGGGATTATATATATATTGAATTTAAATATAATAAGTAATATTTAAATGATATTTAATTCCTTATATACTAATACAAAATAAAAATTAAAGATTTTGTCAAAATATATATTCCTAAATTAAGCTTGAATGTTTTGTTGATAACTGAATATGTAATGTAAAAATACATATTCATATCCAACTTATACATGCAAAGAAATTTTGGGTAAATTCAGATTTCATAATAGACCGTTTGCTCATATCTATTTGTATGTGTAGCACTTCTAAATTCAGTAGGGTCTAATAGGTTATTTCTTATAAATTTAGTGAAAATAACAACAGTAAAAATAATTAAATCTCAGATATTATTATTATATTTATATATTAAAAAAAAAAATTTAAATTATCAATTGCATTTGACAATTAATTATGAATTATCAATACGGGTACGTGTTTCTACAAACATAAATAACATATTTAAATTAATTAACGTGTCTTCAATAATACTACTATTTTTCTCAGAGAATTTATAATTATTACCTATCCTTGGGAGCCTTCACGTAAATCTCATTTCCTCCAATGCTACTATCTTTAGGATCAATCCTTAAATAATAATCAAATGTTATTTTAAAATCATAAATCTATTATTAACGTATAATAATATAACAAACTACAATAAATATTCTAAACTACCCAATCCTACCCAAATCATATTTTATACCTATGCTCTGATATATATTAGATTATGCAGAACCTATATCCTATGCTCTAGTAAAATTATTTCTTTAAAGTCTACAGAACCTATAACCTATTGCTCTGATACCAAATGTAACACCCCGACCCCGAGGGGCCTGGGATATTAACTTTTTACTACTAATTTACAGCGGAAGCAAAATAAACTCAATTTTTATTACACCAGAGCACTAATCATCCATATTACAATCACTTATTTCAAAAGAAGAAAATTACACAAACGTAAATATCTGAAATCATACTAATATTTCTAGTAAATTTTTATTTTTCTAATCCCCACCCGCATGCTTGCTAAGCCTGATTTCCGACATGTCCTTCAGAGTTATCTGAAATCAAATATGATTGGGGTGAGACGACGCTCAGTAAGTAAATAAGATTATTATTAGTGTGTGGCCAAAATGAGTTTTTAAAGAATTTCGTAAAATAATAATGAATACTATAACTTCAAGATTTCTTATAGAATAAACATAAATTTAACAATTTCTGCATAAAACTTTTGTCATCAATTTCAACAGTAAATTTTTAAATCATATACTATAACTGCTAAATTAAACTTTTAACTTTAAAACTGTAAAAATATTTAATGATAAACATACATATACTTTTCCTTATACGTTTTCCTTAGATCGTCATATAAGCACCAAAATGATCCTTTTCACGTAAACTTACACTTTTCCTTCAAATTATCAGTAACTTTGTACACGTAATTAAATATGTATAAACATATATTGTAAAAACCACCCTTAGGCCTGTTTGCCGTAAGTCATGTTTACCCCCATGACTGGGTTGTGCGGTCCGAAGACTGGACTTAGCTGGCTGGCCGACCAAACTAAATCAACGTACGTAAACTTTAAGTGAGATTTTCCTTATTAAGTCCTGGACTTAAACCAGGTGTGCACTCAGGAGAAATCCACTAACATAAATAACCACTCTGTAAACAGTGTGGGTGCACTCTGATCCGTATAAACTTTAAGCTGCGGTACCGAGCATCTGTAACTTTGAACTTTCGTTGCCATAAGGGGTTTGAAAATCATCTTATTATAATTTATGCAATTTAAAATAATATCGTTAAAAATCTCATCTTTACTCATATTTACATAAAAAAAATGTAACGTAGAAATAAACTCATGCCACACAATTTTTGTGTTAAAAATATATATAATTTTATTTTTGAATAGAAAGAAATGCTGAAAATTTACCCGAGGGGATTGGAACATTTCTTAACCCAAAAATAGATGCAAGTATATTAAAGATAGAACTGGTATAATTAAATATGCGTAAAAATAAACTCATGGAAATTTTGTGGAACTAAGTAACATAATTAAAATTTACGTACAAAATAAGCTCGGGTATGAATTTAAAATAAAAAGAAACTAACATAATCAAAATTTACTTACAAATAAACTCGGGTATAAATTTTGAATAAAAATACTAACATAATCAAATTTACTTACAAATAACTCGGGTATAAATTTTGAATAAAAATACTAACATAATCAAATTTTACTTACAAAATAAATTCGGGTATGAATTTTAAATAAAAAAGAAACTAACATAATCAAAATTTACTTACCTTCTTCTTTTACTGTGTGCTACGAACACAATAATTATCTTTAAGAAATGAGATCGGAAAAAGTGGGTGATTAAGAATTTATTCAAAAATTCTCTCTCCACCACAAATTCTTTCACTTACTAATCCTTCTCTTCCTTGGAAAATTGTTGTGAAAAATCAAGGTTGAGAGCTCCCTATTTATAGGAAAATTTTGGGGAAGAAATAGAATTTATAAAAGTGTGGGGAGATGGGTGAAATTAAAATTTTTAAAAATTAAAGAATGGGCAAGGGATGGGCAAGGTATGGGTTGAGTGGAGGCTATTTGGGAGTGCTTGCCACCATTCCCACTAAATAAATTTTTAATTAATTACTTACCTAATTAATTAATCCATTACCTAACTAATTATTTTATTATTTTATTATTTTTTTCTTAATCATTATTATCATTATTATTATCATTGTTATTAATTTTAAACTTGAGTGGAGGCCATTTGGGGGTGCTTGCCACCATTCTCACTAAATAAATTTTTAATTAATTACTTACCTTATTAATTAATCCATTACCTAACTAATTATTTTATTATTTTATTATTTTTCTTAATCATTATTATTATCATTGTTATTAATTTTAAACTATATTTAGTATTTATTTTATTTTATTTTATTTTTGAACAAGAATTAAATTTAAATTTTAAAAACTCATGTGGGCCCCACATGGTCTTGTGGGCCCCATGTAGTCTTGTGGGCCCCACACAATTTCGAGACCCAAATGGATCGTACGTAATTCCAATAACTCTTATACGATTTTATGCATCCTGCATAGTTTTGAGACTTGTGAAAACCTTCATACGGTTTCGGGACTCATGTGGGCCCCACACAGTCTTGTGGGCCCCGCATAGGATACCTATATTATTATTATTTTATCATATATTTCTTCAAATTATATCAGTTAAAACATTGTTTTATGTACTCATTTACGTATATAAACAGTGTCTTGTGGCTCCGGGACTCATATGGACCCCACATAGTCTTGTGGGCCCCACATATGATACCTATATTATTATCATCTTATTATGTATTTCTACAAATTATGTCTGTCAAAACACTATTTTATGTATATATACTTATTTACGTATACAAATAGTGTCTATCCTGTTTATCCTATGAAATTCCATTTTGACCAGGCCGACCTCCAGGGAGCGACTGAGCCGCAATGGTCTCTGAGCACTCGCTAAGACAAGGTCTTTCTTAGGCATCAAACATAGAATCAAGGATCCTACAGAAAAACACTTCTGTATTGATATTAACTTAATGACTATTTTTATTATTTTATTATTATTGTACTTTAATCATATATATATATATATATATATTTTTTTTTTGGGTCATCACAGATGTTGTCGAAGAAGGCGCCGATCCTATACCATTGCATAGGGATGGTGCCACAGCAGAACACGTAGGGACTGCTGACATTACAATTGAACCTTCTGTAGACGTTCACTTCATCGACGATGAGGAAACTGATGGGGAAGATGAAGCAGGGGTCGAGTACTGTAGTAAAGAGGAAGACACTTTAGAAAGTGAGGATGATACCGATATTGAGGACATATAGGGGGGGTAAGCATGTTATTTTTGTCACTATGTATCTAACATGTGTAAATAACTTAAAAATAGATGTATGCTACGTCCATCTAATATTCATACTTCTTATATTTACTTGTTTATTAATTTGCAAATATGGCACCAGGAGGCCGACATTGGAGAAATCCTTTCAGGCACATGAATACATTGCATGAGGAAGATCTGACATCCTCCAGACCGACAGACCCTGTGGTTTTGATGCGGCGGCACCATTTTCTGAGCCATCAGCACCTCGGCCAGACATAGATACCACTTATGCGACTGATATGCAGGGAAAGTTGCCGATTGTGATGAGCAGTGTTGGTATGGATATGATTAATTTATTTACATGTCAACTGTTGATGATAGTTATTCACATGTATGATTATAATGTTGTTCTTAAATTAACTCTACTTTTAGCATCTATGTCCACGGTCAGGTCATACCATGGTGTAGCGAAGAACATGTCACTGAAAAAGCACCTGGATAGGACAAAACAACCGATTTGGATCAACATTCCTCGAGGATACACCACCCCGCTGAACAATTGGTGCACCAAATAGACGAGGGAGCTCGACATTATATGCCGACAGTATGCTCCAGTTGCCGCATTCAGTTGGCCGCAAGTGACTCAGGAGCAGTGCATGGTTCTTTACATGCGCATTTTGGTAAGTTCCGAGACCCTATAAAGTTTTTTTTAATTTAAATGTTTTTTAACTTTTGATATATTAGCAGTTAACAACCGTCTAACATTGTAATAGTATTACCTATATATACAAGAGGAGCTTGATATGGACATCCTCACGGATGACCATATGAGGAGGGCGGTCGATGTCCAATTGTGTAATAAATTTAAGAGCTATTGCTTAAAAATGCGCTCCCATTTTCGAGCAATGGGTGATGAAGCATAAGCGCGGTCGTATGGTAAGATATCCCAAGAGGATTGGGAGGTGGTGTGTCGCCATTTCCGCGACCCACGCTATTAGGTGATGTGTTTGTATTATAATCACTAATTTTTCACAATAATGGCGCTAATAAGTAGTCGTTACATCTTCCTTATAGGCCATATGTGAAACAAATGCTGCAAACAGCAACAAATTCCCTACGACCCATTGCGGTGGATCGAGGCTATTCGTAAATCATCGCCAGGTAATTACTATATATAAAATTATCTGACCATTACATGACATAATACTAATGAAGTATTATATGATAATGTAGCATGATCCCGAGACTGGTGCAGAGGAGCTACTACCGGATCTGCATCAGAGAACACACCAATGGCGATCGGGGGAGTGGATCGAGGGTGCACAGGACAAACATGTAAGTGAAACAAAAGATTTAGTTTATTACTTTATTCAAAACATCAAAGTTGTAGTCTTACTTATTCCTTTTTATCATTTTCATGACTGAAATTAGGCACGGATGGTCGAGCTGAGGGATGCACCTATTTCAGAGGGGAGTCAACACATGACAAATTTTGAGATCACTTCCCAGGTGCTTGGGCAACAAGTGGGGGGGCTGGGTGAAAGGTCTTGGAAGTGGATACATCATCCCAACAGCATCATCATCCATGGGTGTGGCAGCTCGTGCAGAGATGGAACGACAACGTTGAGAGGCCGAGTATGATAAGTAGGAGATGGCGCGACGGATGCAGATGATGGAAATGGAGAATGCGCAATTGAGAGACACGGTCTCCAACTTTCAAGCTCAGATGCAAGCCATTATGGATATGCAAACGCAGTTTGAGGAAATGATGCACCAATCTGGACGAAATGATGTGGGTGGCCCCTTTGCTTAAAAGGTATGTATGGTACTTATAGCTTAATGATGACGATGATTATAATACTACACATTAAATATCTTAAATATTTATTTATCTATGTATAATAATGGAGGTGGGGATCTAGGGACATGAAATATTATTTTGATGGCAGGAGAAATTTAAAATAGGCACCAATATGGGGACTTGTATGGGAGCAGGGTTCTTCATTGCCCTTTTTCTCTTTGTATTTTGATATGCCCCACATCATTTTTAATGTTTGGATCCATCGTGTAAGATTTGTAACTCATTAATTATAAGGTATTATGATCACAATTGAGTTTCATGTTAAATTATGTTTTCATACTTATATGGGTATAGATTTTACATGAAAAAATGATTTGTCATGTTTCTTGTATTTGTGCAGCTTAAAAGTACGAATAACTTAATTAGGCTCAATTGAGTGATGTTTTACTAATTGTTACTGATACGAGAGGAGTGAATCAGATGATTCGGAGGCATGTTATTTTGTATAGAGTACGATAGTGGCAAAGCAGATTCATGTCTTATGCAGGTGAGATTGACATGAGATGTGTTCTTGTCATGCTCTATTTGGGTCTCACGTCAATTTTTCAGGATATGTTTAGGTCATTTAAAATATTTTTAATGAGCATATCATCGGATGACTCGAAATAACCATTTTTTTTATATTTTGAATTTAATATATGGTAACATATATTGCTGTCGTGAATATGCTACATGATTGCATGCTAGTCCAAAATGCCTCCTGCATGGCAGATGAAGTTGATGTGTATTGCATGCTAACAGTGAATATAGGTTTTTGTGTGATTTCAACTTATAAATGATCTATTTGAACTTATCAGGTGCAGGTTTTATGGGAAAACGTCCAATTTACAGATGACATGCTACCAAAATTTCGTTAAAATTTTTCCAAACGAAAAGAAAATATAGGCTTAGTTTAATGTTAAAATATTTTTGAAAGGATGAGTGAAACTTAGGAATTATAATAAATGAGGCAATGTAGACTTAGTTCATTTAGAATGAACATTCATTTATATGTTTTTGGTCCAGTAAGCTTAAAGCATTCATTGTCGAGCCGAAATCATTGAAAATATTGTAAACACTTGGCTGAGGATTTGAAAATTTGAAAAAGACATAAGTTGAATATATACATAACTCAGAGGGAGCATCATTTTCATAATTATTTCAATTAAATGGTCTCATCATCTCATATCGTTCATGTCCAAATGCCTGGATGAATAACAATACTACACTGAACTCAATACTATCCACTGTTCTCTACTATTTATATTCTGAATTTAATATATGGTAACATGTATTACTTTCGTGAATATGCTACATGATTGCATACTAGTTTAGAATGCCTCCTACATGGCGGATGCAGTTGATGTTTTTTGTATGCTAGTAGTGGAGATAGGTTTTCATGCGCCTTCATCTTCTTATAAATGATCTATTTGAACCTATCAGGTGCAGGTTTAATAGGAAAACGTCCAATTTACAGATGGCATGCTGCCATAATTTGGTTAAAATTTTCCCAAACAAAAAGAAAAACTATGAACACCGATAATTATGATAAAACAAATGTTAAAGTAATAACGATTGGATTGACATCTCCATCAGTCCTAATTAAATCATTGCACAGGTAAGGACAAATTCTAGGTT
Source organism: Malania oleifera (assembly GCF_029873635.1). Lineage (NCBI taxonomy): Eukaryota > Viridiplantae > Streptophyta > Magnoliopsida > Santalales > Ximeniaceae > Malania > Malania oleifera. The sequence continues at coordinate 140,416,732 of NC_080418.1, forward strand.
GGATTCGTCTAACAAGTGGATAGGTAAATGTAAATATTGTCCACGTAGTCACATTCACCCTCCCTCTATCTATGCTTCAAATTTCTAGTTTTGAAAATCCGTAGGAATGCGAAGATGTGACATAAATTAGGGATTTGTCTGGACATATGGGTTGCAATGTCATTGTAGAAAAGAACAAAAAAAGAGTGGAAAAAAATGGTCCATGCACGAGATCATAGGGCATATTTTATTTTCCATGATTTTCTCAGCTACCAAACAAATGACCAATTTCATGTCCATTTGATTGACATATTTTACTTAGTTCTAATATTTTCTCATTAAGACTTGAATAGATGCATACTTGCTCATGCCAGTTCATGACCTTTTTCTCCATGAATCTTCCCATTTCCCTCCCCTGCAAACCCCACAATCACTGTTTAGAGTTTTATTTCAAGTAGAACAATAATGTTTGTCTACGAAACAGTAAAGCATGCTAATTGGACACATGTCCCCGGCTGGATTTATTCCCTGCATCCCTTTCCCCTCACAATGCTAATACCTCATTGAGTCATTGTGCAAATCCCCCATAAACTAATCTCATGCTGCGTTCTAGAGCATGCATTTTACATCTTAAATTTAGATTTAAATAGACTTTAATAAATTTCAATATAATTTTATGCTCCCCATGTTTAGAGACACTTTGGACTTGAATTTACATTGAATTTAAATAAAATGTAATATAAAATTGTATTAAAATTTGTCCAAATCCATTCAAAATGTTCGAAATCTATACTCTCAAACGCAATGTTACATTTTTCATTATTGATATTACTACCGTACAAATTATGTAATATGCATGATTATGAAATCTTTGCAAATTTGTTATATCATATAATTAATTTTCCTGATTATACTCAGCGTCATCTCTCCTCGATTTGGTATACTAAATTTTTTTTAATGACTCTTAATTTGTAGGATTCGCAACTGTCATAACATTAGCACGATGTCATGCTTGCATGCACTATAGTCGTCAGATGTAACTTTTGACTATTTCTTAATAATTTTTATTGTTATTTGAACAAATGGAGTTTTTGTATTTTAATTTGAATTCGTACAAGTATTTGTATTTAAATTTTGAATATTTTTTAAAATAATTGTTGTTATCTGAACATATGTTATTTCTTCATTTTAATTGAATTTGTATTTAAATTCGAATTTTTGAATGATTTACAAATTTTGTAGTAATTATGGTTTCGGTTTATGTATTCGAAAATGTAATTATAGATTTTTATATAAGAATTCATGATTAAAAAAATTAGTATTAAAAAGATTTTCTATTTTTCTAATTATTAGTAAAAGATTCAAATTTGTCACTAATACCCTACTATTAGTGACGAATTTGAATCATTCACAAATAACTTACTTTTAGTAACGAATTTCAGATTCGTCAATAATACCATGCTAGTAGTGACGAATTTTTAATTCGTCACTAATACCGCTTCTATTAGTGACGAATTTCTGATTCGTCAATAATACCATACTAGTAGTGACGAATTTATAATTCGTCACTAATACCATACTAGTAGTGACGAATTTCTAATTCGTCACTAATATTGTTTCTATTAGTGACGAATTAGAAATTCGTCAGTCATATCATGCTAGTAGTGACGAATTTCTAATTTGTCACTAATACCTCTACTATTAGTGACGAATTTCTATTTCGTCATTAAGACCCCAACTATTAGTGATGAATTTGAGTTGAGTTGTTCTATACTATATAGTGACGGTGTTAGGGTTTTATTGACGGAGTATATCTGTCACTAATACTCCATTATTAGTGACGAAAGTTAAATTCGTCACTAAAAGTTAATAGTAACGGCACATATAACAACTATTTTAAAATCGTCACTAATAGCCTGATTTTTTGTAGTGGTTTATCTATGTTGAACATAAAGATCAAATCGTTTTACAAATTAATTCTGAATATCTCTTGAGGTTTATATTTGTACAAAAATATTTGTTGAGATATTGAAAGTGTGCTAAGGATCTTTATTTGTGCATTGTGACTGAAATCATTATCTTGACACAAAGATCATATCATTTACACTCTCATGCACTGATTGCAACATTTGCATAAATATTTGAGAGTAGACATTTAGATCACATTGAGCTTACTTCATTATATCATTTGGTGGTGTATTGATTACATTGGTATATAATCTGCTTAATTGAGAAGCATATTTGTTGTACGTAATTTCTATTGTGAAAAATATTATCGTATTCCAGGCATGGCCTGAGGAGGCGATAATCTTGCCCGATAAAGATTGGTTGTAAAGGTTGAGGTCAACAATGTGCTAATTGACCTGGTTGTTTAGGTGCTGCTCCACCCATTAAGTGAGCCTATAGTGGTAATCCTTGTGCTCGTCAGCCAAGGCGGGGATGTAGGCAGTTTGCTAAACCTTGATAACATTTTTGGGTGTCATCTTTATTTACAACTTTCTTGTGCATGCTTGGTTAATCTAATTGTGCAATTCAATTTCAGTTGTACATTTAAATTGATTTAATTTATCTGCACTAGATTGACCTTAGGGTTGTGTAATACTGTTGTTAGGGGATTGGCCTAGGGGATAAAATTTGAAAATACCAATTCACCCCCCTTTTGGGATTACGGTAAAACTAACAGTGTCTTTCTCTTCCCTAATTCTCTTTAATTTTCTATATATATAAATTGCGTGGATGCTTACTTAATTGCTGAAAATTAATTTTTTATTGGGAATTTCAGAAACCTTAAAGGGAGTACGTTGATTGATAAATATCAAAGTTTACAGAAACCTTAAAGGGAGTACGTTGATTGATTAATATCAAAGTTTGTGTTGGAATTTGTGTGATCCCAAGAGAGGGGGGGGTGAATTAGGTTTTAAAAATTTTTTGGCTAATTTAAACAATTCGTCGATTTATCATAGTATCATATTCCATTCAACATGTATACGTGTATGTAAAGTGAGTTTAACAATAAAAGCAAACATACACGTGTGCAGTATCTTATTTAAATCAAATGTGCGCATGAGAATAATTTCTACATTAAATAAACATTCACACACATGCTGAAATTAAAATGCAGGAATTTAAATAAGATAGAAAGAGTGACCCAGATTTGTTATCAAGGTTCGACCAAACCAGCCTACATCCCCGCCTTGGGCTCACCCCCAATGGTTCCACTATACCTGCTCACTTAACCGGGCAGAGCAAAAGCCTTTTACATCCTCTCCTTACGGGACGAGGAAAACACCAGCTCAATTACTAGGCTGAACCAATCTAGTCTCACTTGCGGGGCTGACATTCCTCAGTTCAATTTCGGGCTGAACCGAACCTTCACTTGCGGGGCTGAGACTCCCCAGTTCAATTTACGGGCTGAACCCAACCGTTACATGAAAACCATTTTTGTACATGAAAATATGTTTTTGAAATACAAGCAGAGACGTACACACTTAGCTCATACAAATACACACTCCAATGATGTGAAATAATGCTCAGGGGAGTAAGGGTGCTTAACTACATTTAAACTCTAATAAAAAGTTTTCTCCAAAAAGATATTTTAATATTAATAATATAGGAGAACCTAGGGTTTTTCTCTTTCAATGATTTTTGCACAACTATAATGTATATGAAAAATGTGTATGATGTTCTCTAACAAAGATTTATGCAAGTGAGAAATACTTGGAGAATCTAAGAGTTAAGCTCAATAAAATGTTTATGCAATAAATAAATTTTCTCCCAAAGAATATTTATCAAGGAAATAATCCGGGAGAAATGCAAGCAATACTCTCAAAGATTGATTTTCAAAAAGTAAGTAACAAGAGAGAGTATATGCATGTAAATACAAATATAAAGCCCAAAATAAAATACTATCTTTGAAAGTGATTTTGAGATAAAACAAGTGAAAGAGAGTTGGAGAGATTTGAATAAAATATTTTGCCCCAAAGAAAAAAATTTTGCAATAAAAACAAGTTGGGGGAACTTTGATTAATAGAAGATTAGAGAGAAATTTAGAGTTAATCAAAGTTGTTAATCTAGAGTAATGAGGGGTTATTTATAGAGTTTATGGACAATATGACCTTTGGGGACACACGCTCGGAATTTTGGAAAAGTTTAATTAAGTTTAATGACGTTTTAAACACTTAAAAAATATTCCAACTCGAGAGCACTGGTCGACCAGAAGACTTTCGATCGACCGAAGTTCATATGGCTCGGTTGACTGAGCCAATTTTGAACTTCGGGGTCGGTCGACCAGGAAGGGCGATTTTTCCAAATTAGCGCGGTTCGATCGACCAAGGTGAAAATGAACTAAAGGTTCGGTCGACCGGAAGAGGTGATTTTTCAAAACAGCGAGGTTCGGTCGACCGAGACATTTTGAACTAAGAAGTTCGATCGACCAGGTTGTTGGGGCATTTCCCGAGGACCCTCGGTCGACCAGAGCGTTGGAGTACATTTTGGGCTCGGTTGATCAGGTGGTCAAAAAGTTGACTCCAAAGGAGTTCGGTCAACCGGAGCCAAATGAACTACACAGTTCGGTCGATCGGACTGTGATCAACTAGTTGACCTGGTCCGAGTTCGGTCGACTGGGGCATGTTGTACATGGTAGTTCAGTCGACCGAGTGTGCACATTTTTTGCATTTCGGTCCTATTTGAGCCAACAATCACCCTGTTTGACCCTAAAGTTATTCCAAAAACTTTGTATGATTTTGGTCTATTTAAAAAAAAAAAAACTTTTGGTGAGATGTGGTGGTTCCTAGGGTCTATCTATGGTCATTTTGAGCATTCAAACACATCATGCAGATGCATGCAATATTACAGACCAAAGATAAAAAATAAATGCATGTACAAATTAAAAACAAATGTCTTCGTCTTTTTGCTCTTCTGACATCATAGAATGCGTTTGATCGTATAGTCTTTAAGTCCTGCAAGCTTCCATCGCCGTTGTCTTATGTGTGTGTTAAATTAATGGACCTGTTTATATGCTAAATACACACATAAGAAACATGTGCTTTGTTAGCATCAAAATAGGGATTGGACTTAAAAAGTCAACAATAATACGTTGATTGATAAATATCAAAGCTCATTAACTTATTGATTAAATTCAAGTAACTTATTTGATATCAAAGTCTGAATTTTGGAAGCTTGTTGAAATTTCTATTTTGGTTCATATTGAGAAATTAAGCTTACCTTGTTGATTGGATTGACATATTCAAAAGGATTGTTGGTTGGACTTGTGAGGTTGCAAATCAATGTTGTTTTAATTGTGTGTTTTTTGAATATTAATTTTTTAGGTAAAGTCTTAACTGAATGAACTCGTAAATAAAGAGGTTTCAAAGAAAATTTGGAAAACTCAATTCACCCCCCCTTTTGGGAATACACCTTAATTTTCAATTGTTATCAGAGCGGGATTGTAGTAAATCTTAAACTAGAAGCTACATAAAGATCCCTATGGCACACCTAGGTGTATCTCCCTTTGCTGAAGGTCAATCCTCATATAGACCACTTATATTCTGCAGTGTAAACTACACTTTTTGGAAACAACGAATAAGGATATACTTACAAACTATGAATTAGAAAGTATGAAAAGTAGTCACACATGGTGACCTTATCCCTACTAAAAATGTCGACAACAAAGATATACCTAAGGAAGAAAAAGAGATGAATGATAATGACCTTAAGATGTTGCAAATAAACTCTAATGCAGTGAATGCACTATATTGTGCTCTTGATGTTAATGAATTCAATAGGGTCATGACATGTAAATCAGCTAAAGAAATCTGGGATAAACTTGAAGTAACCTATGAAGGAACGATTGATGTAAGAGATAGTAGAATCGATATGCTCACTAGCGAGTATAAAGCATTTAGTATAAACCCTTATAAGACCATTATTTGTATGCACACTAGGTTCACCCATATAATAAACTCCCTTAATGCCTTAGGGAAAAATTACTCAACTTATGAAATGATCTGGAAAATTCTTAGAGGACTTCCACCAATTTGGGAAGCTAAGGTTACTGCAATTACGAAAGGAAAAAAAATTGAAAAATACCTCCTTAGATGAATTAATTGGATCTCTCCTTACTTATGAAATGACAATAAATGAAAGAACTAGTGGAAAATCTAAAGCCAAGGAATGTATCGCTTTTAAAGCTCCAAATAAAAGTTCTAGTGATGAAGATGAAGAGATAATGTATGTGAATGATGTAGCCCTCATAACCAAGAGACTTGCAAAAATCCTTAGAAAGAAAAACAAAATAAAATTCTAGGACTCCAAATCAGGTAAAGAAGAACCTAATGAAAAGAAAACAAAGAAAAAACCTCTTATATGCTATAATTGCAAGAAAGTTGGACACATAAAACTAGATTATCCACAGCTTAAGAAAGATTCTAAAAAGAAGAGGAAAAAGGCAATAAAGGCAACTATATGGGACAATATAAGTTCTAGTAGCTCAGAAAGCGAATCAAGCGATCAAGAGGTTGAAAATGGTTGTTTTATGGCATGGGACAGTCATGAGGAACAAATTAAGCTTTTCATCCAAATCTTGTGATAATTCATACAATGAATCTAGTTCATTTGATGAATCCAGTGATGAGAGTAAACCATCTTATGAAGAACTAAAAATAGAATTATTCAAAGTTCATAAGATTCTAGTTAAAGTAACTAAACAATATACTTTATTGAAAAATAGGAATGAAGCTGTAATGAAAGAATTAGAATAAAAATTCTTGCTGAAAGAGAAATGGATTTAACAGTCAAGAGATTGGAAAGTAAGAATGAAAAAGTAATGAAAGAACTAGAAGATTTAAGATCTCAAACTTCTATTGAAAAAGAAAAGGACCTAGTCATTGGTGAACTTGAAAGCAAAATAAATCAGATAACTAAAAAACTAGTAAGAATGCAAGCAAAGTGCAAAGGAATAAAATATTCAGAAATACTTTGCCAAAGTAAAATTAAAGATCAAGATAAAATAATTTACAATTTCACTAAAGGAAAGGAGAACTTTGATAAAATGATTGGATCACAAAGAATGTCTTTGCATAAAGAATGTATATGATTAAATGGAGTAGAGAACACAAGGAAAAAGAACCTCTACATGAGGTACTTTGTAAGAGCCTTTAAAGACTATGTTAGTACCTCCTCAAATGCTTACACACATACCACATGTTTTCTATGTAAGGAGAAAGGACACATTAAGTTTGAATGTCCATTAAAGAGAAAGGGTGTGAAAATTAAGTAAGTTTGGAAAGTAAAAGAAACATCTCTTGTTAAACCATCAAGACCTAAGAAAGTATGTGTACCAAGATGAAAACTTAGTTCACAAACCAAGGCCTCCATAGATCTTAGGAATAGTCATTCTTATTAGGAATTGAGAAAGATAAATTTGTACTTAAATGAAAAGACGGTAAATTTAAAAGCATGATTGATAATGATGATTGCTAATGATGACTGATAATGATGATAGCTTCACATGATATTTACTCTCATACTATACATGGATACAGAGTTTGTCCTTCAAGAATGAAATTATGAATTTATTGAATATGAAATATATTTCATTCAAGGGCCCGGCCGGGGGGGGGGGGGGGTGGTGGTTAAACTTGTTAAGTAATAATGTCATGATTTTTGTTCATTACTAGAAATTATTGAAAAAATATGATATACAATCTTTTGTATTTTCTCATGCTTTTTAGGATTTATTGTCTATTTTTTTTATGCATGATGAATGCAAAAGTTCTGTTTTATGTCTTCACTGAATCTATACTTATGCTTATGGTTGCTCAATGCCTTTGTATTTATATGTTTTTCTTGATATCTTACTCTTTTTGATTGATGTCAAAAGGGGGATAATTTTTGGACAAAAATTGAGCATGACACTGCATACCTAAGCATGTATATTGGCTCAACTATGAAATCAAATATATGAGCATGATAATTAATATTGATATATGAACATGATATTGAAATTGATCTTAATATGGCAAATATTGTTAAGTTGATGCTTATTGTAAGGGGGAGTCTTATTAAGGCTTACTCATTTTTGCTCCTTATTTGTTATTATCAAAAAGGGGGAGATTGTTGCCTAACAAGGCTTACGAATCTTATTTTAATGATAACAAATCAAGGAAACTTAAAATGTTTGGTTAAGTGATGATGTTTCATGTAACTCAAGTATCAAGCGCAAGTGACCTAAGTGACAAATATCAAAGTGCTTGACAAAAAGATTGAACTTAAGGGGACAAGATATTATGAAGTTAATGATGAAGCTTAAAGCTAAGCTCAATGTGAAGAATGGAAGTTATACATGAAGACTTAATAATTAGAAGAGTCAGAGTTTAAGAAGTCTCATGTAAGTTCTTCAAACATTTCAATATGAATGAATGAAGCTCTTAGGAATCTTTTATTGACTTAGAGACCAATTTTTGAAAACCCCGAAAAATGTTTTTTTAAAGATGTATGAAGTATTTCAAAAAATTAAAGGATCAAAGTCTTGAAAATTAAAACATTGGGGAAATTCGCTAGTTCAGTCAACTGACATTTTTATGCTGAATTAATTGAACATATAGAACAAGCCCAGTTGACTAACCCTCTGAGATCAACTGATTGACACCATTCTCACTTTGAATTTTCGTTGATTTTTAAAGATCAGGTGACTGACCCCGATAGTCTAGTCAACTGACCCCGATAGTCTTGTCGACTGACCTTCATAAAATTCAAATTTAAGCAGCGAATAAAAGTTTCCAAATTAGATTGCTTGACCTCCAAACTTTACGAAAACTTAGGAAGCACTCCAAGTAACTTGGGGAATATGAAAATTAATATTTTTCATCTATAAATACATGTTATATCAAAGGATTAAAGATACCAATGCATACAATCAGCACTCAAGCTAAATACTTTCTACTTTTCAAAAGTCATCTTGCTAAAACACTCTTGCTGAAGTTTTCTATTGAGAATTTGTTGATTAAAGTCTACGGTTCTTATCCTCTACTTGAAATTTTCAATCTAAGAAAGAACCCGGTGATATACACTTGAGCTTCATATTTCTATATTGATATTTGATTGAAGTATATTGTGGTATTCATTGTACTAATCTACTCTAGCTAAGAGTGCTTCTTGTACACAAGAATTGTTTTTGTTTCTCTTGTTGTTCTTGCCGGTTTAGGTTTGTTGAATCGTTGGACTACCAAGCATGAGGTATCGCTTGGAGAGGAGGGCTCCATCCTACTTGAAAAAGTGTGTAAACTGTTTGTTCCGCCCAGTTAAGGGAGCAGTATAGTGAAATCCTTAGATTGTTTACCTAAGGCGAGGACGTAAGCGGGTATAGTCGAACCTCGTAAAATCTTGGTGTCTTTCTCTTACCTAAATCTTTTTAATTTTTTGCTTATATAAATTGTGTAGATGCTTACTTAATTGCTGGAAATTAATTTGTTATTGGGAATTATGGAAACCTTAAGGGAAGTACGTTGATTGATAAATATCAAAGTTTGCGGAAACCTTAAAGAGAGTACGTTGATTCATAAATATCAAAGTTTGCGGAAACCTTAAAGGAATACGTTGATTGATAAATATAAAAACTCATTAACTTATTGATTAAATTCAAGTAACTTATTTGATATCAAAATCCGAATTTTGGAAGCTTACTGAAATTTTTATTTTGTTTCATATTGAAAATCAAGCTTACCTTGTTGATTAGATTGACATACTCAAAAGGATTGTTAGTTAGACTTGTGAGGTTGCAAATCAATATCCTTGTAATTGTGTGATTGCTGAATATTAATTTGTTAGGTTAACTCTTAACTAAAGGAACTCGTAAAATAAAGAGGTTTCAAAGAGAAATTTAGAAACCCACTTCACCCCCTCTTTTGGGAATACACTTTACTTTTCGGATACCTTTTTTCCTACTTTATATCTTAAGTGATTTAGTTAGACTCTTTATTTAGCTAAAATGCACATACAACATTTTCATAATTTTCATACAATATTAATTGGCATCATGAAACATAGAATTCAAGGTTTTCTTTTCCATTATTTATGATCATATGTAACAAATTAATTTTTCTAACAAAATGTCAATGCACCGTAACAAATAAATTTATTGATTAAAATACAAACACTCAAAAAAAAAAAATCCATCATAAATCAACTTCAAAAATAGTTTTGAGAGGGTTTTTAATCCTTATGTTTGGTTTGAGATGTGTCATTTCATAAGAATAAAATAGTGCCATTCCTTCATTCTTTGGCTATGTGCAAAGGGTAAGTTGGCCACATCAGACAGTATTTATGTGGAAGATATAAATAAAACCTGTTGGTTGGGCATGACTGATGGGTGGAGAGGAGCACTCAGCCACTGGTTGTGGCTGAAACTCAGTGAGGATAAATTGCCAAATCAGTAATTTCAATCTGAAAATAAATTACAGAGGAATAAAATCTCTCTCACGGCTCACTGGCTAATCTCTCTCACACACCACATTGCTCACATTTACTCACACACAACTCAGCTATTTATAGTAATTATAGAAATCAAATAATCAACAATGGTGGGTGCAAATCTTCAATAGAGGTGGGCTGGTAGGTGGAGTAGGTTGCCTGCAAATCTCCAATGTCCACAACGGTGGGCTGCCGGTCTTCAATGGAGGTGGGCTGCCGGTCTTCAAGTTTAATCTTCAACATCCCCCCTTAAACTTGACTCTCCTAATTTTGTCATTCCGAGCATTGTCTTCAGTCTTGCAAAAATATCATGTCTGAGTGGTTTTGTGAAAATGTCAGCAATCTGATCATACGTTCTGCAAGATATCAATTCCACTTCTTTCTTCCTGTAACCCTTGGCGACATGTTTTGCTTTGTATCTCTGGACTTCTCTTTGAGTGTTCTTCTTGGTCTTGTAGACCCATTTTACACCAATAGTTTTGTGGCTCTTCGGGAGATTTGTCAACTCCCAAGTCTTGTTCTTCTTGATGGATTGTATCTTCTCATCCATCATTTTTCTCCATTTGTTTTCTTCGTTAGCTTTCTCAAAGCTAATTGGGTCGCTAGTTAGCAACAGGCAGTTTAGAGCAATATATTCTTCCATTGGTTCTGTATTTTCATACAGATCGGCTAGATTTCGAGCTCCTCTAGGTCTCATGTCTGAGATTTCACGCTCAATTGGTGATGGAGCTTCATTCCTCTGTGGTGAACCATGTGGAGGTGTCTGCAGCTCAGGAATTTGTGGCTCGATAACCACTTCTCTTGTCTGTGTAGGTTCTTCTCCTTCAAGTGTCAATTCCGCATCTTTGGAACATTCAACCTGGTCCCATTTCCAGGATTCATTTTCTTCAAAGATGACATCCCGACTGTGAAAGACTTTCTTATTAATGGGATTGTAAAGTCGATATCCCATGGTGCTATCGCCATATCCTACAAGGATACACTTCTCTCCTTTATCATCCAGCTTTGTCCTTCTTGCTTCTGGGATCTTGGCGTAGGCTATGGAGCCAAACACCCTAAGATGACTCACACTGGGCTTGTGAGTACTCCAGGCTTCATATGGTGTCTTTGTATCAAGACTCTTCGTCGGACACCTATTTAGCAGATAGACTGCACATAACACTGCTTCTGCCCAAAAACTCTTGGGCACATTTTTATCCTTTAACATGCTTCTAGCCATGTTAAGGATTGTGCGATTCTTCCTTTCGGCTACACCATTCAACTGGGGAGTGTATGATGGTGTGAACTGTTTCTGAATTCCTTGTTGTCTAAGGAATTCCAGGAAAGCTTCGTCTTTGTACTCTCCTCCTTGGTCTGACCGGAGTGACTTGATGCGGAAGCCACTCTGTTTCTCCACAAGAGTTTTGAACTCTTTGAACTTATCGAATACCTCTGACTTCCTTTTCAAGAAGTAGACCCAGGTCTTCCTGCTGTAGTCGTCAATAAAGGTGAGGAAGTATCGATTCTGTCCATTCGAAAATGGTCTTAATGGACCACACACATCTGTGTGTATTAGCTGGAGCGGCATGGTTGATCTCCAGTCGGCTTGCTTTCCAAAGCTGTTTCTATGTTGCTTGCTCAAAATACAGCTTTCACATATCACATTTGGATGATGGATATTGGGTAAGCCCTTCACCATCTTCTTGCTTCCCAATTGTTTCAAACTTTCAAAGTTTAGATGCCCATACCTTAGATGCCATAGCCAGTCTTTGTCTTTGATGATAGCACTCAAACACCTTGGCGTATCATGTTGGATGGCGAGCGGAAACATTCGATTCTTTGCCATTTGAACTCGAGTAACAAGCTTTCCTCGAGCATCTATTATCACCATCTGCTTATCACTGAGGCTAATTCGATAGCCTCTCTCCACGAGCTGTCCAAGACTAAGTATATTAGTCTTCATGGCTGGCACATAGTAGACGTTGGAGATGTAAGCATGATCTCCGGACTTTTGTTTGATCAAAACATCTCCTCTCCCTTGGACTGAGATTTTTGAATCATCTCCGAAAGAGATCTCCCCTTGAACTTTCTCATCAAGTTCAAAAAATAGGTTCTTTCTGCCAGTCATATGATTGCTGGCTCCAGAATCAAGGTACCAAACACTCTGGTCCTGAGGAGTTGCATTGTGTGCCATCAGCATCAATGACTCTCCATTTGCATGATCTGTTTCGGCAAGGTTGGCCTCCTCGCTAACCTTTTCTTGTTGTCGTCCCCAACACTCATTACTATAGTGCCCATACTTATGACAATTATAGCATTGAATGTTTCTTTTATCTTCATTCAAAACGATTTTTGTATCCTCCCCTTCTTCCTTGTCCTCTGCCTTGTGGGACATAGCTCTGTTGATTTCGTCCTCCTCTAGTGGGACCTCTTCTGCCTCTGCCACCTTCTCTGGAGTTAAAATTTCCAGAATTTCTTCCACGAGATCCTCGGTCTCGTCCTCTTCCTTGTTGTGACGTCCCCCCTTTGTCGTATCTATCTGTAGTGAGGGACAACTTCGTTTGGAGAGCTTGCTCCAGTGCTTTATCATCACTTCTTCTATTGACTTTTTGCTCATGGGCTTGGAGTGAGCCCACAAGTTCTTCTACAGACATTGTTTCCAAGTCTTTTGTCTCCTCTAGGGTCACAGCTATATAATCATATTTTGGATCTAAAGATCGCAAAATTTTTTCACAAATTCTCTCGTCATTGAGAATTTCTCCATTTCTTCTTAATTGATTTGATACTACCATTACTCGTGTATAGTAGTCTGAAATGGATTCAGTAGACTTCATTTTAAGAGATTCGAACTCACCTCGCAATGTCTGAAGACGAATCTTTTTTACTTTATCTGCACCTTTGTGTGTTCGATGGAGAGAGTCCCAGACTTCTTTAGATGTCTTCGCGGAGGCAATGATTTCGAACGTGGCCTCATCAAGGCCTTGGTAGATTATGGATTTTGCCTTGCAATCTTTCTTTCGATCGGCTCGCAAGGTCGTTCTTTGAGCTTCGGGCATAGCTGCTTCGACTTCTTTTGATGGGCTTTCTCTGTACCCATCTTCAACGATATCCATGACATCCTGAGAACCTAAAAGGGCTCTCATTTGAATCGACCAGTTGTCATAATTCTCTCGGGTCAATTTTGGAATGACCGATTGAATAGTACCGTTAGCCATCGAATTCAATATATAAAAAACAGAGAAATGGGGGCTGATTTTGGTAAATCTAATGAAACCAATAAATTCAGAAGATTGAAAAACCTTAGGAACCGGTTTTGGTTTGCAAAGAACCGGTCTAAAAATCACCGAACCGGCTATAGGAAAATTCTGGTGAATTTTTGAACTAACCGGTTTAACTTAACGGCCTTTAAACGGCGTTAACCCCTCCGTTAGGCCACGTGGCGCTTTCTGGGCGCGCCGCGTGTCGGCGCTTAGGAGCGGGTCGGAGGCGGGTCGGACCTCGTTCACGGATCCGGGTTGCGGGTTTGGCACGCGGGTCGCTGACCGGGTCGCGGGTCGTAGATCCGGGTCGCGGGTCGCTTTGCGGGTAGGATCTCGCCAATCGGGCGAGGAAGACGCGTGCAGGCGCGTGTCGCGGTCGCCGGAGTCTTGCCGGCGCGTGGGAAGAACGGTGCTTACGTGGGAGGCGCGTGGGGGCGCGTGGGAGATCTCCCTGTGTCCGTTTGAGACGTGATTTTCACCGTTGGAATCGTCTCGAGCTGAATTGTACAATGGTAGGCTCAATTTGATATTTGGAGCAACTTCAAAACTGAGAAGAAACTTGAATTTCTTCTGTGTTCACCTCTGTTTGGTGAATTCCGACGTACCTGGATGCTCTGATACCACTGATGGGTGGAGAGGAGCACTCAGCCACTGGTTGTGGCTGAAACTCAGTGAGGATAAATTGCCAAATCAGTAATTTCAATCTGAAAATAAATTACAGAGGAATAAAATCTCTCTCACGGCTCACTGGCTAATCTCTCTCACACACCACATTGCTCACATTTACTCACACACAACTCAGCTATTTATAGTAATTATAGAAATCAAATAATCAACAATGGTGGGTGCAAATCTTCAATAGAGGTGGGCTGGTAGGTGGAGTAGGTTGCCTGCAAATCTCCAATGTCCACAACGGTGGGCTGCCGGTCTTCAATGGAGGTGGGCTGCCGGTCTTCAAGTTTAATCTTCAACAATGACAAGGTCCCCAACAACTCTAGAGGCTGCTACAGTTTATTACTTGTGGCATTTTTGAAATAAGAAGAAGTTTGAAGGTAAGATTACTATAAAAACACTCAAAGCTAATTACTATTTAATATTTAAACTTAATGGTCTTATTAGCAGAAGAAAGTGAAGTGTACTTATAAATATGAATTTTTTTTTTTTAAAAAAAATTGAACTTAAATTTGTGTGAATTCAAATGAAACTCAATTCAATTATATATAATTTAAAATTTAAATTAATTTCAAGCTCTCAAATGTGGTGTAAATATCATATTACATAGAAATTATAAAGCTACCCCCTTACTATTTACCAAAATGAAGAACAATGAAAAGTTATTATTTCTCACCTAATAATTTTAATTTAGCATACAAGTTGTCTTCTTTAATTTAGTCTACAATCAATTGCTAATTTTGGCATTAAAATTTACTTGCTATATAATCTTATAACAAATTTATTACGTATTTCAAATATTAATATAATTACATGTTGTTTTTAGATTATATATTTTTTTAACCACATGCATGGAATGCGCACACACCATTTCAAAATGTTGACGCACCAAATAAGAATTTTTTTTTTTTTCCCCAGTTCATTGGAGGCCGATCAGCCTAACCTGTAAAATAAGCAAGCTCATCTCCCTTTTGATACCCTTCTTATTCTCTTTAAAGATCTAAGTTTGAAACGTACAATATAAAAATTTTAAACTCTTATGCTAAGATGCTCCTTAGAGCAAAATGCAAATCAAGAATATATCACACGCAAACACTTTGAAAATACTTTTGCGTGATTTGGAAGTTAACTATACGGAGTCTTCATTTCAAGAAAGAAGGCACCATGTTAAAAAGCCAGCATTCATTATTATGTGCAAAATGAAATAAAAATGAACAAGTCAAGTCATTTTCAAAAGCAATGCACCATTATTGTTCTGCTAAATAAATTGAACACGTCAAGTAATTTCAACCACACAAATGAACCCAAAAAAAAAAGGCTAATAATGAAAAATGATGTAAGTTAAGAAAGAAGAAAATATCTGGGATGAATAGTCACTTTCAAAAGTAATTTCTATGAGAAATGAATTGCAATTTTCATTACAGTTCATGATTGCAACAGGGGTTGCGAGTCATCAAACGAGAGCCATGCTTGAGCATCATCACCGATTGCCCATGTTCTCCATCTTCCCATGGATCTTATTCTCTTGCCTTATCCCTCCTTCCCTGAGCTATGCTTGCAACCAACATGATCGGAACTCTCTCTTGTCCATCTCTCCCAGCTTCTCTCCTCCTCTGAATTGGCCATCCAATGCCAATTGCTGTCTCTGGGAAGGGATTGCATGCGATCATAATGGTTGGGTCACCCATATTTGGCTACCCTCTAGAAGCCTCAGCGGTGGCATCCCTCCGTCTTTAAGAAACCTCACACAACTCTCTCACCTCAATCTTTCCCACAATTCCTTTGCTGGACCACTTCCAGATGATTTCTTTTCATCTTTAAATCACCTCAAGATCCTTGATCTCAGCTTCAACAGACTGCATGGAGAATTACCGTCACTTGTTACATCAAATGGTTCACCCATCTCCCTCCAAATATGGGATTTGTCCAACAATTACTTTCAAGGGTCATTATTCCAATCTCCATTTCTTCAGGCAGCATGGAATTTGTCAAGTCTTAATATTAGCAAAAATGACTTCGTTGGCCTTATCCCTTCCTCCATTTGTAGCAATTCCAGCCTTGTTAGACTCTTGGATTTCTCTTTCAATGATTTCAGTGGCCAAATCCCTCGTGAACTAGGGAAATGCTCCAAGCTCGAGGTTTTTCGTGCAGGTTTCAACTCGTTATTTGGATCGCTTCCAGCTGACATTTATCGCATGTCAGAATTGCGAGAAATTAGTTTACCTTCCAATCATCTCTCGGGACCGATTGGCAGCGATATCGTTCGGCTCATCAACCTCACCATCATTGAGCTCAACAACAATGAATTGAATGGCATGCTCCCTCAAAATATCGGGAAGCTTTCTAACTTGGAACACCTGCTCCTCAAAATGAACAATTTAAGTGGTACAATACCACCTTCCTTGTTGACTTGCACCAACTTGAAAACATTGAGTTTGTTGCACAACAAATTAGGAGGTGATATCTCCACTTTTAATTTCTCTAAGCTTCCCAAACTTGTCATTGTTGACCTTGGCGCTAATTTCTTCACAGGTCAATTGCCAGTAAGCCTTTACACATGCAAGTCCCTGAAAGCAATTAGACTTGCCTTTAACATGATAGAAGGACAGATCACACCTGACATTCTTGCTTTGCAATCTCTTTCATTCCTTTCACTTCGTGCAATTAAGTTAACCAACATCTCAGAGGCAATCAAAATTCTAATGGGTCTACACAACCTTAGGGTCCTTTCGCTTGCAGAATGCTTTGTAAATGAGATAATGCCAGATGATAACAGCTTGGTTGATTCAGTTGGATTTCAAAATCTTCGATATTTGAGTATAGGCTTCTGCCAACTCGTTGGACTAGTGCCGACATGGTTGTTAAAGCTTAGAAAGCTAGAGATTCTCATACTAAAAGGGAACCAAATTAGAGGTCCAATTCCTAGTTTCTTAGGTACTTTGCCACGACTCTTCTACATTGACTTGTCAAATAATTTCATTTCTGGAGAATTTCCACCGGAACTTACTAGACTGCCTACATTAACAATTAAGCAGGCTTCTGAACAAGTTGATCAAATGCTTGTGCCTTTATTTTTTGTCAATAACTCACCTTTAAAAAGTGGTATTAGACAATACAATACACTCTCGAACATGGGAAAAGTAATTGATGTGAGTAACAACAGCTTGAGTGGCAATATCCCCATTGAGATTGGTCAATTGAAGTTTCTTCGGTACTTGATTCTCTCTCAAAACAACTTCTCTGGCAACATTCCACATCAAGTGTCCAACCTTTCTAACTTAGAAAAGTTGGACCTCTCCAAAAACAATTTTTCTGGTGAGATCCCACAGTCATTAGAAGCTCTCACTTTTTTATCAACGTTTAATGTTTCATACAACAATCTTCAAGGAGCAATACCATTGGGCACTCAACTTCAAAGCTTTAATGTTTCTGCATACGAGGGGAATCCTAAACTTTGTGGCCTCCCACTTCCATACCAATGCCAAGCTATCAGCGTCGATGAAGATGGGAGCATTCAAGATGAGGAAGACGAATATGAAACTCCATGGTTCTATGTGAGTATGGCGCTTGGATTCATCACAGGGTTTTGGGCAATTTGCGGCAGTTTATTGCTCAAACCTACTTGGAGGTATGCCTACTTCCAATTTTTGATAGATACAAAAGACCGATTTTGTGTGACACTAGCCGTTTGCAAGTCTAGAGTTTGGAGCAGGATTCCAACTTAAGTGGTAATAGTCTTTTCTTTTTACCTCCCTCTCTTCCTATTTTTTATTTTCGATCTTAAGATTCTATAAATGCTTAATACACACACAGACACACGTGCGCACAGACATACACATTCTTATAATTTATCCATGACAATATGAATCCACGTATTTTATATATATATATTTTTTTTCTTTTCCCTTTTTTTTTTGTTTCCCAGCAAAGAAGCCCAATTTTGACCATTCTAAAGTTCGTATCTCTCAAAAAATTAAAACACAAAAGTCGTAGAGCAAACAAATACTCAAAAAAAAGATTCAATAAAATAACATTAAATTGAATCCATATAATCACAGTATCATAAGTTAAATATTTTTATACTATGAGAGTTTTGAGAATAAGTTTCCTCACTCCATTAATAGTCATTATCAAAAAAAAAATACAAAATAGAACAAACAAATTCTGAATAAAAAATGTTAAATTTTATTATAATTTTTCTTTGCTACTAGTCTAATACAGTATTTTTATTTTAACAACGTCCATATTCATGCCATAGTTTCATTCTTATGAGAATTTTTTTATCAATTTATTTTCATTCTACTGAGGGGACCTTAGCAAAAGAGAGTGAAGTGTGTTGCCGGACAGGTCATTGAAATTGAGTGCAATGTTTAGAAAATTCCTTCATGATATTTTAAACTCTTATGCTAAGATGCTCCTTAGAGGACACAAAACAAAAATGCAAATCAAGAATATATCACACGTAAACACTTTAAAAAAAATTATATAAAGACCACTCAATTGAAAAGCAATCCATTCAAATGATAAATGCTCTCATTAGCTAAAACCCACTCATCCACGTCAAAGCAAAAATATCATTTTTTTTTTTTATTGTTATTACTGCTAATATTTATTAAAATATAAAAATATTATGATCCAGAGGAAATACAAATTTTCAATAAAAAATAAGGTTGAATTAAAATAATACTTTTGATAAATTACAAAATTAAATAATTTTGTATTAGGATTATTTTTTAAAAATGACATTTTCTATTTTCATGATAGTCGCTATTAAAAAATATAAAGCGTCCATAAAGAATCCTAACAATCATTTTGTGTTATTAATTTAAATGCAATGCTCACCATACAACAAAGATTCATTCGGACCTTTTAATTTTGTTTCTGTAATTCCTTTGTTACTTGCTTCAATTCCACATCTCTTATCAAGACTTAAGTTACTAGGTCATTGAAATTAAATGTCATGTGCTCTCAATTAAATTTTCATGTATTGACACAAAAGTTAGAGAAACGGAAATCAAAAATAAAAATTAAAAATCAAAGACAAAAACTAAAAATTTAAAACCATCAACCCCTTTGGTTAACATTTATAACACTAATAGTAATTAAAATTTTAATTAAAAAGGTATTCATTTTCATCTTTAAATCAAATAATATTATAAAAATATGATCAAAATCATAAAATTACAAATAATCCACGTTGAAAAATAATATAATAAAAATAAACTTTATTTTAATTATTTTATGTAATTTTTTCTATTTTCAAAATTTGCTTTACAATAAAATTTATTGGACATGACAATTGAAAAAGAGTAAAAGTATTTTGTAATTGCCTTTATTATTATTTTTTGAAATGCACGTATATATTTTTTCAATTGTATTTGATTAATATGTTCATTTTATTTTGATTTTAATTTAAAAGTGTATAAAATAAACAATTGAATCCAAAGAAAATATTTTTGAATATCAAAATTTCTGATAATAGTTTGTCAAAATAAATGAAAATCATAAAATTTGATTTTTAGTTTTTTTGCAAAGAGTTGAAAACTAGTAACAGAAATAGAAAACTAATAACATAAAGAAACTAGTTTTTATAATTTTTTTTTCTTCATTATGGAGAAACACAAAGAGAACCACAATGATATCAAAAAGGTTCTTAAAAAGCTATGTTAGTACTATCTTTATTAAAAAAAAAAAAATCATGAAATAGATAGAGATGTTAAAACCACGTGAATATTAATGGCTTAGACTTAATGATGCAACTACCCTCAACAATGTCACTACTTAGGAGGACCTCATGTTTGGGAGATTTGTTGGGCTTTTGTGGAGCCTAGTTTCATTCAATCTGGATGATGACCTGACTTTTCTTTAATGAGAGATTTCTATCCTAAAACTTAGTCCATTTTTGGGCCCATTTTATAGCCCATTCGAAACCCTATGCGCAGCATATAAAATTATTATTTTTGGGTGATTAGGGTAATGCGATTACACTTCGTGAGAGAGAGAGAGAGAGAGAGAGAGAGAGAGAGAGAGAGAGAGAGAGAGAGAGAGAGAGAGAGTATTGTACCGCCGCACTCTCTGTCTTTTTCTTCCTCATAATAGTGAAATCCCTACAACTCTAGGAAGAGGCAGATTCCCAACAGTAATACGAGAGAGGAAGAGAGAGAGAGAGGGAGTATTGTACGCCGCCTCTTGTCTTTTTTCTCATATGAATCCTACAACTCTATGGACGTAGGCAAAATTCCCAAACCACGTAAATACTATTTTGTGTGTGTGATTAATTTTTCTTTGGCGTGTATTCTTTCTCTATTTTGCTTCTCACAGGATTTAGGAAATTATTTTTAATTCCCAACAACTAGTATCAGAGCCTAGGGTTAGGTTCGAGTAGGAGCAATGGCAAAGGAAGTAGGAAAGACGTCTGGAATAGAAAAGTTTGATGGCACAAATTTTGAATTCTAGAGGATGCGGATCGAGGATCATCTCTATGCAAAGAAGTTACATCTGCCACTTCTAGGAGAAAACCTTGCTACTATGAGGGACGAGGAATGGACTCTCCTTGATAGATAGGTACTAGGTGTTATAAGATTAACTCTGTCTAGGTCTGTTGCACACAAGGTTGTGAAGGAGAAGACTACAGTAGATCTGATGAAGGCTTTGTCTAGTGTGTATGAAAAATCGTCAGCAAATAACAAGATACATCTGATGAAGAAATTGTTTAATTTGAAAATGGTAGAGAATGCATTAGTGACACAACATCTTAATGAGTTTAATACTATCACAAATCAATTATCGTCTGTAGAAATTGATTTTGATGTGCACTGATCGTTTTGGTTTCATTGCCAAACAGTTGGGAGGCAATGAGGATGGCAGTATGCAACTCTATTGGAAAAGAAAAACTAAAGTATAATGATATATGAGATTTAATTCTAGCTGAAGAGATTTGTAGAAGAGATGCAGGTGAAACCTCATGATCTGGTTCTGCCCTAAACCTTGAGATAAGAGACAGAGGTATTCAGATCAGGGTAGATCAAAATCCAGAAACTATAATCGAAATAGAAGTAAATCTAGATCTGGCCAAAACAGACAATGCTAGAACTGTGGAAAAATATGTCACTTTAGGAGACAATGCAAGTCTTGAGAAGAAGAATGAGGATGATTCTGCTAATGCTGTAACATAAGAGGTGCAGGATGCATTACTTCTTGCAGTAGAAAGTCCACTTGATGATTGGGTTTTGGACTTAGGAGCTTCATTTCATACCACTTCACACCATGAAATCATACAGAACTATGTAGCAGGAGATTTTGATAAGGTCTACTTGGCTGATTGTACAGCCTTGGATGTTGTGGTATAGGAAACGTTCGGATGTCGTTGCCCAATGGGTCTGTTTGGTTACTGGAGAAGGTATGACATATTCTTGACCTGAGAAGGAATTTGATTTCTGTCGGATAGCTTGATGATGAAGGGCATGCAATGTTGTTTGCTGGTAGCACTTGGAAGGTTATAAGGGGAGCCAGAGTATTGGCTTGTGGAATGAAATCTGGTACTCTATACATGACCTCAAGTCCAAGAGACACAATTGCAGTTGCTGAAGCAAGTACTGATACAAGCTTATGGCACCACAGACTTGGTCACATGAGTGAGAAAGGGATAAAGATGCTGCTATCAAAAGGGAAACTACCAGAATTAAAGTCCGTTGATTTTCACTTGTGTGAAAGCTGCATCTTAGGAAAGCAGAAAAGGGTGAGTTTCTTAAAAAGTGGCAGAACACCGAAGGCTGAAATTAGAGTTAGTGCACACAGATTTGTGGGGGTCTTCTCCCGTTGCATCCATTGGAGGTTCAAGGTATTATGTTACTTTCATTGATGACTTAACCAAAAAGGTATGGGTCTATTTTCTGAAAAATAATTAAATATGATGTCTTTGAAACTTTTAAGAAGTGGAAGGCTATGGTTGAGACAGAGACAAGTTTGAAAGTAAAGTGTTTGAGGTCGAACAATGGAGGAGAGTACATAAATGGAGGGTTCAGAGAGTATTGTGCTACACATGGAGTCAAAATGGAAAAGACCATTCTTAAGACACCATAGCAAAATGGTGTGGCTGAGTGCATGAACAGAACTCTCAATGAGCATGCTAGGAGTATGAGGTTGCATGCTGGACTATCAAAAACTTTTTTAGGCTGATACTATTAGTTCTGCAGCTTATCTGATAAACCGAGGACCTTCAGTTCCCATGGAGTTTAGACTTATTGAAGAGGTTTGGAGCGATAAAGAGGTAAAGTTTTCTCACTTAAAAGTTTTTGGTTGTGTTTTTTATGTTCATATTGATTTTGATGCTCATAGTAAACTTCATGTAAAGTCCAAAATATGTTATTTCATTGGCTATGGTGATGAGAAATTTGGCTGTTGATTTTGGGATGAACAAAATAAGAAAATCATCAGAAGTGGAAATGTGAAATTTAATAAACAGGTTATGTACAAGGACAGGTCAACTGTAGTGTCAGATGTCACAGATATATATCAGAAAAAATATGAGTTTTTTAACATAGATAAGTTAACTAAAAGTACTATCTAAGAAAGGGGTGAAGATGATAAGGAGAATGTAAAATCACGGGTAAATCATAATACACCTGTAGTTGCGGTCCGTAGATCTTTCAGGATCATTAGACCTCCACAGTGTTATTCACCTGCTCTAAATTATCTCTTGCTAACCAATGGTGGTGAGTCAGAGTGTTATGATGAAGCCTTACAGGATGAAAGTTCAAGCAAGTAGGAGTTAGCCATGAAGAATGAGATGGATTCCTTATTGGGGAATCAAACATGGGAACTGACATAATTGCCAGAAGGGAAGAAGGCTTTGCACAATAAGTGGGTATACAGAATAAACAATGAACATGATGGTAGCAAGCACTACAAAACCAGATTAATTGTCAAAGGGTTCCAATAGAAGGAGGGCATTGACTTCGCAGAAATATTTTCTCCAGTTGTGAAGATGTCGACAATTAGACTAGTATTGGGAATGGTGGTTGCAGAAAATCTACATCTTGAGCAATTAGATGTGAAAACGGAAGTCCTTTATGGTGACTTGGAGGAAGACATCTACATGATTCAGCCAAAAGGGTTCATTGTCCAAGGACAAGAGAATTTAATCTGCAAACTGAGAAAGAGCTTGTATGGTCTAAAATTAGATCAAAATTTAATCTGCAAACATGTTAGATGGCACAAACTTTGGAATCTGGAGGATGTAGATCGAGGATTATCTCTATGGTTTGATACCCTTCTTAGTCTCTTTAAAGATCTAAATTTGAAACGTACAATATAAAAATTTTAAAGTCTTATGCTGAGATGCTCCTTAGAGGACACAAAAAAAAAATGCAAATAAAAAGTATATCACACGTAAACACTTGTAAAAAAAAGTTATATAAAGACACCTACGAAAAAAAAAATTAAGAAAAAAAAATTATATCAAAACCACTCAATTGAAAACAAGTAACCCCAAAGTCAAGACATGACTTTGAAAATACTTTTGCTTGATTTGGAAGTTAAGCTATACACATCATAGGAGTCTTCTGAAGACTCATAAATTAATTTTGAATACAAGTTTAGCATGACAACCAAACATTTATGCTCTATACAATAATCAACTCCAACACCCTTCTTCCTTGATTTTTATTATATTTTATTTACCATTTTTATTAGTTTGATCCCACCATATGTTCCAAACTAGCTCAACAAGATACAATAGGGCAAAGATCACAACGGCTATCAAAGGAAAAGAGCCAATGAACACGTAACGACCCGAAAAATTTTAACTATTTAAAATAATAAGAAAGATAATAAAAGGAAAAGGGGAAAAAGAAGAAAGGGAAAAGAAATTTTAAAAAGGAAACATGTAGGCACTCGGTGACGAACTGGATTTTCTCGTCAACGAGCAATCTTTTGAGCCTCATCTCCGAGTATGCATGTCTTGTCGGCAAGGGTTTTTTGAGAGAGGTTTCAGTATTTCTAAATTTCATCGATGAGTTCCCAGTTTCATCCACGAGCGGTGTTCTTGGGCTCGTCGACGAGTCCTAATGTCTCGTCGACAAGGCCACGTGGCAAGTTGCCTATAAATAGGCAAAAATCAGAATTATAGCAAAGAAATTCATTTGTCCTTCAGTTTCTCTCTCTCTCTAAAAACAGCCCCTCTGCCTTCTCTCTTCAAATTCGGCCCGAATTTAAACTAGTTTGATGATCGTAAACTACCACGAGACTCTTAGGAAGATTCTCTTCAACATAGGTGGATTAGAATTTTGATTTGAGAGGTTTGGGGAACATCCCAAAATTAGGGTAAGTGAGTTATTTTGGAAATTTCTTAATAAATATAGTTATTTGGAGTTTAGGAAGTATTAAATGGGTATTTTTCTAAGATTTGAGTAAGTTGGGATATTTGGAATACCGGGTCTCGTTTTGTTCAGTTTAGGTAGGAATCTCAAGGAGTGGGTAAGGGGAAATACTTTATAACATATTTTTACTAATTTTTAACTAGATAATTTTTGAGTGTAAAATTTTATATATTTAGGTAAATTATACTAAATGGTGCAGGAAATGAAAATATGGTTTTGTTTATATATTTTATTGAGAAAAACCGTGTGGCATGAAACCAACTTTGCTAATTAAATGGTTGTGAGTACTATGGAATGATGAATTATTGTGATTGCGAATATTGTTGGGTTGCAAATTCTGGTTGGTTGAAAATACTGTTTGATTGTGTATACTGTGGTAATTGTGTGAATAAGTTTGAATGGTTGGATTTGTTATTGAATTGTGTTGTGGTTCATGTAAATTGCGATATAACATTAGCAATGGTATGAGGTGGTCGTTATATCGTACCTGGTATAAGCATCATATAACATTAGTAGTGATATGACGAGGTCGTTATATGGGCGTTTATATTGGAGATAAACATTGGCAGTGGTATGAGGAGTTTGTTTACCTATTTACCATGAATAAAATGGTTTGTGCTATAATATGTGTGATGATTAGTCATGTGTGGACAGTGCAATCTATGTGATTGATAGCCCTGTATGGACCAGCCCTGTGTGGACATGTATGTTGTATGGTTGATAGTCTTGTGTGGACCAGTCTTATGTGGACACGTGTTTTGTATGGATTAGAGTCTTGTGTGGACATTGTATTCTATGTGTTCATGGACCCTGTGTGGGTATGATTAATGACTGTGTGGATTATCCTGTGTGGATTGATTGTGGTATGCATATATGTGTGGAACTCTACAAAATAATTGTTATTGGTTGCGTGTAATTTTAATTACTTAAGTATTTATGCTAAAGTAGATTACTCCACCCGAGAGCTTGCTGAGGAAGGCGAGTACCCTGGTGATTGTTTTTGGATACCAGAGTAGAGGAAGCCACTTGTATGGGCGGGTGACCTTCCCTATTTTTGGAGAATTTACCTGGATACATAACCCGAGGGCTTACTAAGAAAGGTGAGTGCCCTAGTATTAGCACTAGAGTAGAGGGAATCTATTTGTATGAGCAGGTAGACTTCCCTATTTTCATGAATTATCAGTAAGAATAATTATGTATGTGGGCATGTGATTGGGTGATAGAGAAATTGACAATGTTTTGTGATTATGAACGCGTTATCTTAACTACTATTAGTGGTGAAATGCAATTGTATGGATATTTTAATTATATATATTAAACATTTCAGCCACACACTGTTGTAAATTATTTCTTCCTTACTGAAAGGTATCTCACCCTTTTGATTTATCAATCTTTTCAGGTTTTCCAGGTGATCGAGCTTGGATAGCTCCAGGGCGGGGTAGTTTTGTGAGTAAATAAAAAGAACAGATATGTATAGTTTTATGCTTATTTAATTTGGTCATGTAATATGGAGAACGTGGTTGTACTTTCTGGGTTTGCTTATGCAAATATATAACTCTAGTATTTTGTTTGAGGTTATTTAATTAATTCCGCTGCGTGAATGGTATCAGAGATGCGTGTTAGTTTCATAACACTTTGGGCCCCACGTGGCGGGTTCGAGGCATTACAAACTAAATCCTTACAATAATATTACTTGTGCATATTTAATAATATTTGTCAAATGGGTATAAGGTTATGTGTTTGAACACACAAAAATTAAGAACTTTAAAATTTAAAAATTAATAAAACTTAACAAAAATTACAAAGGGAAGCTTTTAATTTCTGAGAAGTTGGAGGAAGAGTAAAGAATTAAGTTCTGTAAAACTAAAGACTTCTACCAATCTACGATGTCTACATAATAATAATACCTATCACAAATTAAACAAAAATTTCTCCAACCCATATAAAATCAGCAACAATGCCTATGAAACAATGGGCAAAAGCATTTATAAAGAAATTAGTGAATAGGAAATTAAAGACAGAGAATGAATTGATAGTGCCAACCTGAATAATCTTCACCCATGTTTAAAAAACTACATGCAAATCACTAACGTGGCATTAAATAATATATAACGTTATTTTAGAAACATCATTTTTGTCAAGAAAAATCGTTAAAAAAATTTATTTTGCTTCATTGTACATTTAATGAAATGTAAGATATTAATTATTGAAAAGTTATACATAAGAAAATTATATAGGATACAAAAATAATTAAAATTGAATGAAAATAAGTCGAACAATAATTTCCTTGAATCCACCAACAATCTCAAGTGTCTGCCATGCAATGCATTCTCACTCAGTGTCTCAGACTCCTCTAGGAACTCCCTTAAGGTCTGAATACCAAATTACATGCTTTTACTTTACTCCATCTAAAGTCTACCCAATTATGTTTTATTACATTAGACAATCCCAATATGAATAAATAACTAAATAGTGGCTCCTATACCTGGTTGGGCAACTAGAATCCATATTCTAAAAACTCAATTGGAGCTCCAAGCTTAAATCAAAATATTCTATGATGTAGGAATCAAAGTTGATGTTCCAGAAGATCATTAAACATGATGGCAACTGATTCACCAGTGTCAAAAAAATAAGTGATACATATAATCAAGAAGAAGAAGCAAACCTAAATCTTGGCGAGGAGCGATGGTGGCAGCGGTTGGAGTAGCGAACAACGAAAGACGAAAGCTGGGCTGTGACGGTGACGACTAGCCAACGACGATAGGCAACGGTGACGGGCGAGGGAACGGTGAACAGTGACAAAGAGAGGAGGATCGGGAGAGGGGAGGATCGAGAGGGAGGGAGGGGCTGCGACAGAATTGAAGGAATAAAAAAAAATTGGGGGAAAAGACAGGGAAATAGAGATTGGGGGGAAAGGGCCAATAGTGACGATTTTGTAAATTAGTCACTAATAGTTTCAAATAAATTTTTTTTATTTTTTAAAAAAAGTGAAGTATTAGTGACGGTTTCCAAATCCGTCACTAATAAGCGGTCAATAGTGATGAATTTACAAATTCGTCACTAATACTTTGAAGTAATTTTTTTTTATTTTTTTTAAAAAGGAAAGTATTAGTGACGGTTCTCAAATCCGTCACTAATAGTGAGCCAATAGTGACGAATTTACAAATTCGTGACAAATACTCTGAAGTAAAATATTTTTTTTTAATTTTTAAAAAGGAAAGTATTAGTGACGGTTCTCAAATTCATCACTAATAATGGGCCAATAGTGACGAATTTAGAAATTCGTCACTAATACTCTAAACTAATTTTTTTTTTTTTAAAGGGAAGTATTAGTGGCGATTCCCATCCGTCACTTATAATGGGCCAATAGTGACGAGTTTTGAAATTTGTCACTAATATTCTGAACTTTTTTTTTTTTTTACTTTTTTTAAAAAAGGAAAGTATTGGTGACGGTTCTTAGATCCGTCACTAATAATGGACCAATAGTGACGAATTTACAGATTCGCCACAAATAATTTGAACTAAATTTTTTTTTTTTTTTTAAAGGTAAGTATTAGTGATAATTCTGAATTCCGTCACTAATAATGGGTCAATAGTGACGAATTTGTAAATTTGTCACTAATACTCTGAATAATTTTTTTTTATTTTTTTTAAATAATAGTACTGACGGTTATTTAATCGTCACTAATGTTTATCTTTTAGTGATAGA
The DNA here is from genome assembly GCF_029873635.1 of Malania oleifera. Taxonomy (NCBI): domain Eukaryota; kingdom Viridiplantae; phylum Streptophyta; class Magnoliopsida; order Santalales; family Ximeniaceae; genus Malania; species Malania oleifera. The sequence goes on from NC_080418.1 coordinate 140,445,177, forward strand.
TTTAATTCATTACTAATACCACATAAATCGTCCCTAATATTTTTTCGAGATAATTTTTGCACAAAAAATGTTTTCTCACGATTTTTTTCGAGTTTTAGTGACAAAACTATTAGTGACAGATTCAAATTGTTAACCTGATTGGTCACGCCCTGTTTTGATAATGACAAATACTCTTGGTACTGATGGTTGTACTGAGAACTGCATGCAGGTTCACCTTGTGCGCACTTCAGGACTAAAAGACTTATCATGATGGCGTGCGGTGTTCGTGTCGATGAATGAAGAATCTTGTGATGTATTTGTATTTATTATTTAGTTTCTTCATTCTGGGATGTAATTTTATTATGGACTGTACACTCATATGGCTTGTAATAATTTGCATCATGCATGATAGGTAGGTATGCTCAAATCGATCTTAGTTGGACATTGGGTACCTACACAGACCATAGAAAGACCTTAGGGTTTTCCCTTCAGTCGACCTTCGGTCGACCGACACCAGACTTTTCCGATGTCTTCAAATTAGATCCCAAGTGACCCTAGGACACACACATTTACACATATGTTTGTTAGGTACTTGAATAGGGCTTGTTTGTTTCAAAATGGGACCAAAATGCACACATGGTGCACTTTCGGTTGACCAGCAAAGCCAGTTCATTTTTGCCCGGTTGACCGAAACATCTGGTCGACCAAAACAGATAGTTCAAAAGGCCCCGGTTAACCGAAACATCTCGTCGACCAAAACAGATAGTTCAAAAGGCCCCGGTCGACCGAAACATCTGGTCAACCAAAACAGATAGTTCAAAAGGCCCCGATCGACCGAAACTCCTTTTGGTCAACATTTTGACCACCTGCTCGACCAAAACATGTAGTTCAAGAAACCCTGATCGACCGAAACCTCCCTGGGTCAAAGTACGACCATCTGGTCCACCGAAACTGGTAGTTCAAAAGGCCCTGGTCGACCAAAACCCTCCTGGGTCAATAGTTGACTATCTGGTCAACCGAGAACATTTGTTCTCCAACTACCTGGTCGACCGAAGGGTCCTCAAGAGAATTCCTAGCGGTCTGGTCGACCGAACCAGGCAGTTCAAAATGCCCTGGTCGACCGAAACTCAAAAAATTGGGAAATCGCCCTCTCTTGGTCGACCAAAACCTTAGTTCAATATTCCCCTGGTCGACCGGACCATTTGAAACTTGGTCAATCGAAACCTTTCTGGTCAACCGGACCTCTCGAGTTGCCCTGATTTTTACCGTGGTTAAACATATTTTAAACAGGGTTAATTATTTTATAATGATTTAAAACTTTCTTAATAATGCCCAATAAGTCCCCAACGGTCAAAAATACCTCCTTGCCTATATATACCCATTCATTTATCATTATTAGTGGGGATTAGCAAATTTGATTAGGGCAAAACTCTCTCAACTCTCAAAACCCTATATTAGCCAAAAACTTCTTACAAACACTCACATACTCTTCAATCTTTATTTCTCTAAGCATTGTGAGTATTTCTATAAGGCTATAGTGTGTAATCTCTCTAGCTAATACTCTCTTTTGGTATAAAGTTTGATTGATTTTATTTGAGAGTATAGCCTAAAGTTCTTCCACAGATTTCATTTGATAAATCTTGTGTGGGAAGACTTTGAGGGTTGTGGTTCTTGCATTGTTGTTGCAAGATACCTAAACCTAGATTTTGTGTGCAAAAATCATTTTGTGAAAAGCTAATCTTTCAAACAACTCCATTATGCTTTAGACATTGAAATATCGTATTGAGTTTGTTTGATCTACTTGTTTAACATATTTAAAACCCTGATCTGATTTTGTGATATTCGAATATTGTGTTTCAAATCTTACTTAGATACACACTCTAGATCTTGATTGATTATCATACTTGATTGAGTGTTTAGCACACATTAGAGCACTGAGCATATCTACATATCATTCGTGTTTACTTTATTGATTAAGCTGTATTGGTGCACACATCTGCTTTTTTAGAAGCATATTTCCGTGTACAAATTTTATACACATTTGTTGCACTTCCAGGAACGGCCTGAAGAGGGAGACTAGCCCTGGAATAGTCTCGGATTGGCTCAGACCCGGTTAGGAAAGTTAGGTGCGTTGTCCTGTTAAGGCGTGTAGGTTGAGATCAGCCTCGCTAATTGACCTGGTTAAGGTTGAGGTCAGCCCTGTGTTAATTTGACCTGATTGTTAGGTACCGCTCCACCCGTTAAGTGAGCCTATAGTGGTAATCCTTGTGCTTGTTGGCCAAGGCGAGGACGTAGGCAATTTGGCTGAACCTCAATAACATTTCTGGGTGTCGTCTCTTTTGTTGCTTTATTGTGCATGCCTGGTTAAACGTTTATTGCAGTTTAAATTCCATTGTATATTTACATTGATTTATTTTACATGCACTAGATTGACCTTAAGGTTGTGTAATACTGTTATTAGTGGTTTGACTTAAGGCAATAAATTTTAAAATACCAATTCACCCCCCCTCTTGGAATTGCACCAAAGCTAACACAAATCCATCACTAATAGTACCATATTAGTGACAATTGATAAAACCATCACTAATACCCACTTTTAGTGACAAAATTGAATTCGAAACTAATAGTTTCGTCACTAAAGATCAGCCTTTTTGTATTGTTTCCTTTTGTATTTTCTCAATTGTAACTTTCTTGTTTGCTCACTTTGGTATTATTTGCTAATGTATTTGTACCATAATTTGCAGGCTCTCTTTACACCCTCATAGAGTGCATGTGCACCTTCCTAACAAAATATGATACCATGAATGTTCCTTTCTTTTGAAATTTGACTAGCAACCCAAATCAGTAGTTGACCAACTTTTTAAAAGAAAAATTCTAGTAATAAAAATGACTTTGAGACTTGACTAAAACCCAATTTCAAAAATTGAAAAGCTCGATTTTAAAATCTAAAACTCAATTCAAAAATTTGAATGATTTAATTTAAAAATTCCTCGACTCAAACTAAAGAAATGGAGAACTCGATTTTCAATTTGACAAAGCAAAAGGACTGAATGTTTGAAACTTAAAGAATTCAACTAAAACTTCAAAAAACTCAACTATGAGGGCTCGATTTTTTTTTTAAACCTAATACATGAAACAAATTCTAAAGTTAGAGAAACTATTGTTCAAAGGGACTCAAAATTTTATTTCTTTTTTTTTTGGATTTTTTTTTTATATTTTAGGACTCAAACTGCCATACCTAGCCTAATTGGTTTTGAATTTTAGGACATAAACCCATGAAAGAGATTAATTTTGCAACTAAATTAAAAACCTGATCTAACAACTTGATTTTGAAGATTTCACAAACTATATTTTGTAAGACTTGGTTTAAAATGAAAATTAAAAGGGACTTAGACTCGAACATAGAAAGACTATTTTGAAATAAATCGGGACTCTAAAAAAAGGACTCAAATTTAAACTTAGGACTCCAAGGGCTTATGTTTTGGAACTCGGGGTTGTTCAGGATTCAAAATCAGTTTTATTGCACCTAGTTTTCTCGAGAAAGGGGTCTAGTTAAAATTGGGATGTCTACACATATATTTATTTTATTTCATTTTATTTTATTTTATTACATAGGAACTCTAGCTACCAACGAGCCTTCAGACCTCCTGGTGTTACACAAAACCTACGGATCAGCGTCCTCCGCCCTCAGGTCTTGCTGATCAAGGTAAAATTCAAGCTAAGAATACAATTTCTACTTATTGCCTCAAATTGTTGGGTTCACAAAAGTGATCCCAATAACTGCCCTTAATATTTCTAAGACCTACTAAATATTTCTTAGTAAAACAAATTAAGATAGGATATTCACCTGTTTGATTCTATATACATCTCTAATCTCCAAGAACGGACTCCAAACTACCATTATTAATTCGATAATAACTATCTAAAAATAATTACTTTGCATTTTAATTGGCATAGAGAGTACTATTTAACGAAATTAAAATAAAATTAAAGTAAAATTTAATAAATTATTATGGTAGTCATAAAAACTAACAACAACAACAACAAGAATAATTGTTATTGTAGCCCCCACGAGCATGGAGCGGTGGAAAGGCATCAACACATAAGAAGTATTAGGGATTCAATTCCAGATAGATATACTCATGGAACCAGCAATACCTATGGATGGTGAGAATTTACTCTGTGAGTCAGCGGGGACCGTGGATGGTGAGAGTTTGCTCTATGAGCCAGTGAGAACTATAGATGGTGAGAGTTCTCTGTGAGCTAGCGGGAACCGTGGATGGTAATGAAGATGTGTCTCGGAGGTCGGGTTGGCTGAACGTCCAACTGATGCACGGAAGTCATGTCCGCATTCCGAACTTTACGTGATCAACGAGACCTTAGGGGAGGATGCTGATCCGTAAGTTTGGTGCCGCACAAGAGGGTCTGAAGGGCTTGTTGGTGGCTGGAGTTCCTATGTAATCAAAAAATAATAATAATAATAATAATAATTGTAATTGTCACTATTTTTATTTCTAAAAGACAACAAGAGAAGTCAAATAAAAATATCATTTATTATTGTTATTAAATATATTAAATATCATGATCCAGAAAATAAAAAAACTTCAATAAATAAGCTGTATCCATATATTAACAAAATTATAAATTAAATATTTTTATATCATGGGAGTTTTGAAAATAATTTTTTCTCACTCCAATAATATTCAATATATAAAATAAAATAAAAAGAAAAAAAACACTTAAAAAAAAGTTCAATTTACCATAGTTATTCTTTGCTACTAGTCAAATACAATATACTTTTCTTTCAACCATGACCAAATTCATTTCATAATTTCATTCTTATGTGAATTTGTTTATCAATTCATTTTCATTCTACTAAGGGGACCATAACGCGTCTTATTAATAGAAGAAAGTGAAGTGTGTTGACTTGTTATATAATATTGCATGTATCAAGTAGAAGTTCCTGCAATTTGCGGAATGAAATTAAAGCAGGAATCGATTATGATGAATGGATTCAATAGAGGAATGGAATCAATGTAGAAATATAATTACTACATTTATTAAAGGAAGAGAGTGAAGTGTGTTGACTTATAGGTCATTGAAATTAAATGCAATATTTAGAAAATTTCTTCATGAAAGAGATTTTTCCCTTTAATGCCGCAGTGCATTATTCAAAAATAATTTAAGAAGCCTTTGATATGCTTATTCTAAGGTTGTATTTAGAAATATGACTTCTTTTTTAAAAAATAAAAATGGACATAAATTTGTCTAAATTAAAATGAAATTCAATTCAATTACTATAATATATTATCTATACTCATAGAAATTTAAACCTAAAATTTAAATTTCAAGCTCAAATGTGGTGTAAATATCATATTATATAAATTTTTTTATGCCACCCCTTATTGTTTTACAAAAATGAAGAACAATGAAAAGTGATAAAGCGGTGAGCAGCCAATTGTTACTTAGAATTGCTAATTAAAATAGTTTTTAATAATACATTTTCTAAAACAGTAATAAATTAGTACTGGTTATTTTGAGTAATTGTTATTATTAATTATATTTTTAAAAAATAATTAATTGAATAATTTTAATTGAAAGCAACGAATAATAGAGTTATTTTTGTCCCATAAAGTTAGGTTATCATAGTAATCTAATATTAGCAAGAGAAAAGTGACCTAATCTTGAATACATATATAAAACAAAAATAATTATAACAATTTTTAATAGTATCATTTAATTAAAATAACATAGTATTAATAGTTATACTAGTTGTTATTAATTATAGAATTTAAATAATTGTAATAATGTTATTCAAAATGATGAACAGTATGAATATTTTTGTCCCTAGAAGTTAGATTATTATGGGACTTCATTAATCATACTAACAGACTCATTCAAAATGCACATAAAAATGAACAAGTCAAGTCATTTCAACCATACAAATGAACGAAAAGGACTAACAATCAAGAATGATGAAAGTTAAGAAAGGAGAAAATATCTAAGATGAATACTCACTTCCAAAAATAATGTTTCACCTTGTATTGCAGGGATCTCATTCATGTGTTTTTCTCTCAAGTCAAGTCTTCTTGGAGGAATTAGATATGCTTGGACAACTGAGATGTTGATGATTAATTGAAGAAACTTCCATTAGAAATGAACTGCACTTTTCATTATGAGCCCAGTGCTACAATGCATGATTGCAAAAGGGGTTATGAGTCACCCCTATGCAATTTCTTGTAAACTTTACCCAATGTATGTTATGTTGGAAGAGAATGGATTTGAAGTGTAAAGTAATGAGAAAATTATATGTTGGATATGTAAAATTATGAAGATCAATGGGTGATAAACGATTTCATCCCTTAGGTGACTTCTCTGTTACCTACAATGTTTGACTTACGTCTCCTTTAAATGATTCTCCACTTAGTAACTTATGAAGTGAGGCAATATGTGATTCATCTTACCTAGAAGACCTATTTTTTAAAACGAGTGTCCTAACTAAACGATCATCATCACATTTAGAGGAGGTGCACAAAAAGTATACAATCAATTTCGCATCTATCTAGTATTATTTGTCTCAATTTACACTTCATTAACTATGAGATACATCTTCCTTTAGAGATCCAAATCAGTCTCGCCCAAAATTTTTTTTAAAAAAAATCAACTTTAAAAAAAAAAAAAAAAACACACATATATCACCTTTATATGATTAAAAATTTTTAAAATGATCTTATTTTAATTTAATTATATTGTCCATAAAATAACCTTTCCTGTATAATAGTATAAAGTAAAATAAAATAATTATATTTAGAAGCTATGAGCAATTAAATAAAAAATAAATTTTATATTTATATACACACATTTACTCGCACATACCATGTAACGCCCCAAAAATAATCATTACAGGAGAATGTAGTGATTCCAAAAAAATAAAATAATAAAAATAAAAATAATAATTTTGAAAAAAATTAATTGATTAAAATTAAATTAAAAATTAAAATGAACAATGAATTATATATATGTTTATATAAACTTCCTGAAGGTTTGATAACCTTCAGGAAATTTACTTACCTGAAGAATTGAGAAACAGAGAGACGTTCTCTCTCTGCACCTTACTTTCTCTCTCAAAGTGTCTCTCTCACTCTCGTTTTTCCCCCGTCTCTTCTCTCTCACTCTTCTCAATTTCTCGATAAATATTCAGCCGATTAGAAAACCAAAGGAACCATTGGGTTCCTATCTCTGCCACCGACATTCCTACTAGAGCGGATTTGTCGTAGGAATAGCGTAGGTATATCTCCTGGGGTAAAGTCAATTCTCATATTTACCTTAATTTTTCTTAAATCTTAAGTCTAATTAACGAACATAAATTATTAGGAGATTCGTGGGGAGATTCTCTACAATCTAGTTGGAGCGAGTTTTCGAGTTGGAGTTTCGAGACATCAACTCTAAATTGGGGGTAAAATTTAGACTTTTATAGGTTATTTAAGGTTGAAATTAGGATAGCTTCCCAATAGGGGGGTGAATTGGGAATTTAAAAACTTTCTTTTTAATTCCTTTTAAGAATACTTAACTTCTTTTATTGTTTATCTAATTCTTTTACTTGTTTGTTTAATTTGTCAAACAATAACTTGGTTTCTTTTATAGAATCAACAACACAAGCACTTAAACAACTAAATCACCAATCAACCTTTCAATTAACCACACTATCCAAACTAACCAAACACAATTTGAAAGCAAACAACCAAACCAAAATTAAGATATACAGTAGTAAGAAATTAGGATGATTATTTGTTTATGTATGCCTTATAAATATGAATCAAGCCTTATAGTTGAATGATATGCTTGTTAAAATAAATTTGCTTCTTTTATATGATTTACAACCACACATCCACACTCTTCCCAAAATTCAGAATTCAAATAAACTCTTAGTTAATTTTCTTTAGGTGTTTTAACCAAGTAACGTACTCCCGTATGGTTTCCGCAAAGTATGGTTTAACCAACGTACTCCCTTTCGGTTTCCGCAACCCAAATCAAAATTAAACTTTAAGTTTGTTTGATTTCCAAATAAACGTAGTGTATATGATTTCAAATTTAAACCATCCACGCAATATAAATATGCTGAAAATAATGAGTAAGGGAAAGAGAGAGTGAGACACAGGATTTTACGAGGTTCGGCTTCAACACAGCCTACGTCCTCGCCTTTGGCAAAACCACCAAAGGATTCACTAAACCTGTTCCTTTACCGGGTGGAACAATACCTTTATACACTCCTTCAGAAGGCTAGAGCAGCACCTCTCTAAGCGATAATCCCTCGCCTAGCCAACGATCCAGCAAACCTAGAATCGTCACAATCTACAAGAATATAATATAAATTCTGCGTACAAAAAATACTCCCAAAATTTAGAGCAGGTTGTACAAATTGAAATGTAAATTGTACTTCAAAAAAAACTAAAACAAAATAGAATATATGAAGCTCTAAAGTTTTTAGAAGTCACCAATGGTTCGTTTAAAAGAGAAATGGAATTGCAACCCGGAACCGAACATTGATATTTTCAATCTACCAGAATTGTAGAATTAACAGTTTTTCTAATTATGGTCTTCTTAAATCCTTCAGCCTCCTTCAACCTTTTGAGGTTTACTTTTGACTTTGGGTTTGCTTGCCCTTAAGCTTCTTCATTTGTTATTTATTGCCTTCAATATTCTGAGGTGCTTTCACTAGATTAACATTGAGCTTCAACTTATCAATCTTGAGAGTTCTTTTACCTAAAACACATCACTTAACATCATATGTTAAAGCATCCTTCATTTTGTTATCATCAAAATAGGATTGAAAACTCCAGTTAAGTCAACAATCTCCCCCTTTTTGGTGATGACAAATGAGGAGCAAAAAAATATGAATAAGCATAAAAAATCTCCCCCTTACAACTTGCTTTATTCTACTCCCCCTTACGATAAGCATTTCTTTAACAATTTGTAAATTCAAGTCCAATCATGCTCATTGCTCAATTTTCTTATCGCTTTTATTTTTCATTCTAATCATACTCAACATGCTCAAGTTTCAATATCAGACTATCAATATCATGCTTTATCATGCTTTTAATCAATTTAATCTTTATCATGCCCATCAAGCTTACAATCATGCCAAGATTTTGCTCAAATACTACTCCCCCTTTTGACATCAATCAAAAAGGGTAAACATTAAAATGTACATATGACCACATACTCCTTAATCATGCCAAGATTCAACATCATATTTCAAATTGGGCATTCTTATTTCATATGTGTTGTGACATTTTTGAATTTTCAATCATGCATATGGTGCTCAACTTAGTAATTTTGATGCTTAGATTTTCCAAAATATAAATTTAAAGATACCAATTTTTTTTTAAACATCCACATGTAGCATGCTGCATATCACATATCATGAGCCTAAGAGACAAGGAAAGCAATTCAAACTCAGTGTTGAATTATACAACACATCGAAGTACATGCCAAAACAAATTTTGATCACTTAAAAGAGACAAACCCTAAGTGATCTTAGAGATTGTAGATATTTCTTTAAGTCTAGTTCCTTTTAGTTTACTTCTCTACTATGTAGTAGACCAAGTTCTCTTATTATGGTTATAAATCTATCTTCTGAGAGTGGTTTAGTAAAGATATCAGCCCATTGGTCATTTGTATTGATGAATTCCAGATTTATGTCTTCTTTTTGAACATGATCTCTTAGGAAGTGATGTCTTATGTCAATGTGCTTTGTTCTTGAGTGTGAAATAGGATTTTTAGATATGTTAATCGCACTCGTGTTATCACACTTAATTGGTACAGTTGTGTAGTTTAAATTGAAATCTCTTAATTGTTGTTTCATGTAAAGAGTTTGTGCACAACAACTACCAGCTACTACATATTCGGCCTCAGCAGTTGACAAAGCCACGAAATTTTGTTTCTTAGAAAACCAAGAAACTAAAGATCTTCCTAAGAAGTGGCATGTGCCACTAGTACTTTTTCTATCTATCTTACAACCGGCATAGTCCACATCTGAATAACTGATCATTTCAAAGCTAGTGTCTTTAGGATACCATAGTCCTAAGTCCATTGTGCCTATTAAGTATCTTAGGATTCTTTTAACAGCAACTTGGTGTGATTCCTTAGGTGCTGATTGAAAACGTGCACACATACACACACTAAACATTATATCAGGTCTACTAGCTGTTAGATATAATAGACTTCCAATCATGCCTCTATAGTGCTTTGTGTCTATGGATTTTCCCTTTTCATCTTTGTCTAGGCTGATGGAGGTACTCATAGGCGTGCCTATGGGTTTACTATTTTCCATACCAAATTTTTGTATCATATCTTTTATATATTTTGTTTGACTTATAAAAGTCCCATTTTTTGTTTGTTTAATTTGCAGTCCAAGAAAATAGTTTAATTCCCCCATCAAGCTCATTTCAAATTCTTCTTGCATACATTTTGCAAATTCTTTACATAAATGTTCATTTGTAGCACCAAATATTATATCACCTACGTAGATTTGAACTAAAAGTATATTATTTTCCTTATTTTTAATGAACAAGGTGCTATCAATTTTTCCTCTTAAAAATCCTTTCTCAATTAGAAATCCACTAAGTCTTTCATACCAAGCCCTAGGGGCCTATTTAAGTCCATACAAAGCCTTAGTTAGTTTAAATACATGGTTAGGATTTTCAATATTCTCAAAACCAGGGGGTTGTTCAACATATACCTCTTCATTGATATATCCATTCAAGAATGCACTTTTGACATCCATTTGGTATAACTTAAACTCTTTATAGGAAGCATAGGCTAACAACATTCTAATAGCTTCCATTCTAGCTACAGGGGCAAAGGTTTCATCATAGTCTATTCCTTCTTCTTGATTGTACCCCTTTGCTACAAGTCTAGCTTTGTTTCTAGTGATTATACCATTTTCATTCTTTTTATTTCTAAATACCCATTTAGTTCCTATGATCGAATGATTTTCCGGTTTGGGTACTAATTTCCATACTTGACTTCTTTCAAATTGGTTTAATTCTTCTTGCATTGCAACTATCCAAGATTCATCCTTAAGGGCTTCTTCAATATTTTTAGGTTCATTTTGGGATAGGAATGCATAATGATTGCAAAGGTTCTTTAGTGAAGATCTAGTAGTCACACCTCTAGATGGTTCACCTATAATTTGTTCTTGAGGGTGATCTTTCTTATATTTCCATTCTTTTGGAAATTCCATATTTTCTATGAGTTCATCTTTTGACTTTTCTTTGATTATTTCATTTTCCTCCTTGATTTCTATCTCATCCTCCTTTTTGAATACATAATCTTTTTCTTCATTTTTAACCTCTCTTAAAAGAGGGCTAGATTCATCAAAGTCTACGTGAATCGATTCAACTATGGTTAGAGTTCTTTTGTTGTAAACTCTATAGGCTTTACTATTTGTGGAGTATCCTAGGAAAATGCCTTCATCCGATTTAGCATCAAATTTTCCTAAGTTGTCTTTGTTATTTAGGACGAAACACTTACATCCAAAAGCATGAAAGTACTTTATGTTAGGCCTTCTTCCTTTCCACAATTCATAGGGTGTTTTGTTTAGGTTTGATCTAATGGAAACCCTATTAATTATATAGCTAGCTGTATTTACAGCTTCGGCCCAAAAATATTTTGGTAGGTCATTTTCATTAAGCATGGTCCTTGCCATTTCTTGGAGGGTTCTATTTTTTCTTTCCATAACTCCATTTTGTTGTGGGGTTCTAGGTGCCAAAAAGTTATGATTTATGCCATATTCATTACAAAAATTTTCAACATTTTGATTCTTAAATTCTCTTCCTTGGTCACTTCTAATATTTGAGACATAATACCCTTTCTCATTTTGAAGCTTCTTACATAAAGTGATTAATGAGTTGCAAGCTTCTTCTTTGTTAGCTAGGAACAACACCCATGTGTATCTTGAGTAATCATCAACAATTACAAAGGCGTATTGTTTTCCTCCTAAATTTTAGGTTCTAGTAGGACCAAACAAGTCTAAGTGTATGAGTTCTAGGGGTCTACTAGTTGATATATGTTTCTTCTTTTTGAAACTTTTCTTGGTTTGTTTTCATAATTGACAAGCATCACATACTCTATCTTTGACAAATTTTGTTTTAGGTAATCCTTTAACTAAATTCTTTTTGGAGAGTTTGGATATAAGATCCATGCTAGCATGTCCTAACCTCCTATGCCAAAGCCAACTATTTTCACTCATGGCTGCTAGGCAAGTTATGTCTTGAGAGATTAAACTATCAAAATTTATGCAATAAACATTGTTCATTCTAAGTGCAGTGAATAACGTTTTTTGATTCTTAGAATCTCGTATTATGCATTTTTCTCTGTTAAACATTATTTCACATTCTTTGTCGCTAAGTTGACTAATACTTAGTAAATTATGCTTTAGACCATCTACTAACAAGACATCATCTATAGAAAATGAAGAGTCTTTACCTATTTTACCTATTCCGATGATCTTGCCTTTTGCATTGTCACCGAAGGTTACAAATCTTCCATCCTTTGGAGTGAAAGAGGTAAACTTAGATTTATCGCTCGTCATATGCCTTGAACATCCGCTGTCCACGTACCATTTATCCTTAGACGGAGTGGTCCTAAAGCAAACCTACAAGAAATGATTCAAGTTGTTACTTTTGGAACCCAAACCTTCTTAATTTTCTTTAAATTTTGTTTATTTTTAGCATTTATCTTCCACTCATATTTTACTTTTGTATACTTTTTCTTAAGTGGACAATTAAACATTATGTGTCCTTTCTTTTTGCACATGTAGCATGTGGTGTGCTCATGAATATTTGTTGATGAAGTACTTGCATTATATTTAGATTGGTTTACAAAATATCCCATATACAAGTTTTTCTTTCTTTTGTTTGAGGCTCCATTATAACCAATTCCTTCTTTGTTGTTTGTCATCCTTTGTTGTCCTACCATCTTTTCAAAGTTATCCTTACCTTTGGTAAAGTTATAGATGACCTTTTCTTTCTCTTGAATTTGATTTTTGAGATTATTTATTTCTTGCATAATGTTGCTATCTTTATTCACTTGAGACTCAGCTAATTTTTTAGATAAGTTATCTACTTTCTTCTCAAGTTCTTCAATCTTTAAATCTTTTTCTTCTTCAACAAGTTTTGTAGATTCAAGTTGATTTTTAAGTGCCTCGTTTTGTTGTTTCAAACTAATGTTTCTTTTTGAGACTTTAATAAACTTGTTATGTAAAAAGAGTAATTCATTTTGAAGTTCTTTGTAAGAGGACATACTTTCACACGAATTACTACAAGATTCATTACACGAATCTTCAGAGAGGGAATAATAAGAGTTTACCTCTTCGTTATGCGCCATGAAGCACATGTTTGCTATTTCTCGATCACTTGGTTCACTTTCCGATTCACTCGAACTAGTGTCATCCCAAGTTGCCTTCATTGCAGGCTTCTTTTTCTTCTTGTCCTTCTTGAGTTGTGGGCATTCCGGTTTGATGTGCCCTACCTTTTTACAATGATAGCAAGTGGGAGGATCATTTTTGTTTTTGTATTCTTTTTTATTACTTTCTCCTTTTTCAGCTTTTGATCCGTTAAATTTTCTAGTGAATTTTTTGTTTCTCCTTAAGAATTTTCCAAGTCTTTTAGTTATGAGTGCTAAATCCTCATCTTCTAATTCACTAGATTCATTATCTTCCTCACTTGAATATTCTTTCAAAGCTTTTAGAGCTATAGACTTCTTATTTTTGTTTTCAGTGCTTCTTTCTTTCAATATCATTTCATAGGTTAGAAGAGATCCTATGAGTTCATCTAAGGAAGTTGTTTTAAGATTTCTTCCTTCCGTAATGGCTGTGGCTTTTGGTTCCCAAATAGGTGGAAGTGCTCTTAGAATTTTACGAATCATCTCATGGGTGGAATAAGTTTTTCCTAAGGCACTTAATGAGTTTATGATATGGGTGAACCTAGTGTACATGCTTGTTATACTTTCATCGGAGTTCATCCTAAAGGCTTCATATTCACTGTTTAACATATCAATTCTACTTTCCCTAACATCTACTGTGCCTTCATAGGTTACTTCTAATTTATCCCAAATCTCTTTGGCTGTTTTACATGTCATTACTCTATTGAACTCATTTGCATCAAGTGCACAATATAAAGCGTTTATTGCACTTGAGTTAATTTGCAACATTTTATAATCTGAATCGTTTAGTTCTTTATCTTCTTTAGGTACCTCTTTTCCATCGAGTAGTTTAGTGGGGATTAGATTTCCATTTGTTACAACGTTCCATGCCTTCCAGTCCATTGTTTGAAGATAGATTCTCATTCGTTGCTTCCAGAAGGTGTAATTTATTCCACAAAAAATTGGTGGCCTAGTTGAGGATTGACCCTCACCAAAGGGAGCTACTCCTATTTGTGCCATTTAGATCTTTATATATCTACTTGTTAGGTTTTGCTATAATTAGGCTCTGATAACAATTGAAATTAGGATAGCTTCCCAAGAGGGGAGTGAATTGGGAATTTAAAAACTTTCTTTTTAATTCCTTTTAAGAATACTTAACTTCTTTTATTGTTTATCTAATTCTTTTACTTGTTTGTTTAATTTGTCAAACAATAACTTGGTTTCTTTTATAGAATCAACAACACAAGCACTTAAACAACTAAATCACCAATCAACCTTTCAATTAACCACACTATCCAAACTAACCAAACACAATTTGAAAGCAAACAACCAAACCAAAATTAAGATATACAGTAGTAAGAAATTAGGATGATTATTTGTTTATGTATGCCTTATAAATATGAATCAAGCCTTATAGTTGAATGATATGCTTGTTAAAATAAATTTGCTTCTTTTATATGATTTACAATCACACATCCACACTCTTCCCAAAATTCAGAATTCAAATAAACTCTTAGTTAATTTTCTTTAGGTGTTTTAACCAAGTAACGTACTCCCGTATGGTTTCCGCAAAGTATGGTTTAACCAACGTACTCCCTTTCGGTTTCCGCAACCCAAATCAAAATTAAACTTTAAGTTTGTTTGATTTCCAAATAAACGTAGTGTATATGATTTCAAATTTAAACCATCCACGCAATATAAATATGCTGAAAATAATGAGTAAGGGAAAGAGAGAGTGAGACACAGGATTTTACGAGGTTCGGCTTCAACACAGCCTACGTCCTCGCCTTTGGCAAAACCACCAAAGGATTCACTAAACCTGTTCCTTTACCGGGTGGAACAATACCTTTGTACACTCCTTCAGAAGGCTAGAGCAGCACCTTTCTAAGCGATAATCCCTCGCCTAGCCAACGATCCAGCAAACCTAGAATCGTCACAATCTACAAGAATATAATATAAATTCTGCGTACAAAAAATACTCCCAAAATTTAGAGCAGGTTGTACAAATTGAAATGTAAATTGTACTTCAAAAAAAACCAAAACAAAATAGAATATATGAAGCTCTAAAGTTTTTAGAAGTCACCAATGGTTCGTTTAAAAGAGAAATGGAATTGCAACCCGGAACCGAACTTTGATATTTTCAATCTACCAGAATTGTAGAATTAACAGTTCTTCTAATTATGGTCTTCTTAAATCCTTCAGCCTCCTTCAACCTTTTGAGGTTTACTTTTGACTTTGGGTTTGCTTGCCCTTAAGCTTCTTCATTTGTTATTCATTGCCTTCAATATTCTGAGGTGCTTTCACTAGATTAACATTGAGCTTCAACTTATCAACCTTGAGAGTTCTTTTACCTAAAACACATCACTTAACATCATATGTTAAAGCATCCTTCATTTTGTTATCATCAAAATAGGATTGAAAACTCCAGTTAAGTCAACAAAGGTATTCAAAACCTAGGAGAATTTTAGAGAAAGTTACTTTGAGTATTGTGATGAATAATGTGGTAAAGTTTGAGTTTTAGAGTTTCAGGGGTTTTGAATGCCATGGGGCATAGGACGGGGTTTTATCGGGTTTTTCAAGAATCAGGTAAGGGGATTAAGTTAAGTCAGTAATTTTATGGAAATTGAATCAATTTAATTGTTATGTTTAAATTTATTTATTTAAGAATTTAAAGGTTATTTTGAAAACCAACAGTTCAAAATGGATTTTTACAAACTTAGGATATATGGTATGGTATTTTTGAATAAAATAAATGGTTGAAAGCTTATTTATTTACATGGTTATGTTAAAATATGGAAATCTTGTGGCAGATGATTTAATTGGTATAAATTATCATATATCTGGATTTGAGATTTTGAAATACTGAGCTGTTTGTGAAATACTGAAATTATTTGCGAAATACTGGAAATGCTTATGAATAATGCAAGGATTTGATATGACGGTCGAGGGCCGGGGTTTTTTTTAAATGGCTGTGAGCCAAATTGTATTTGTGGCCGAGGGTCGAGTTTTTGGAATAACAAGAAATATGTGTGAATTGATGTATAAAAAGGTATTTTCTATTATCTAAATTGCATTATATGCTTTAGGTACCTGGGGGACCAGTGTATTGTGAGTACGGTACAGTTACTAGTGATTTATTATGTGGCCATGTGCGCCCACACCTATGCTGAGAGTAGGGTGGCCTTGTCCAATTTGGCTACGTGAGGAGAATGTACCCCCCATTGTTAGCGCAATTAAACCAATAGTTGAGCTGCATATACTTGCGGAGTATGTTGGCGGAGAGTACAAATCACTATTATCTAGGTGGATCCCCTAGGACAATAGTCAAGCCTTTGGGCTGCACAACCCGTGTCATGGGGGAAGTAAATAACGTGTTTGTCATAGGATTGTCTTATATACATATCTGTTAATTTATGTAAATACGGATAATTAATAAGACAACTTGAAGGGCTTACTGAGAAAAGTGAGTGCCCTAATAGTAGTAATGGTGTTTGAGTATAGGAAAGCTACTTGTGTAGGCGGGTAATCTTCCTTATCCTCAGCTAATTGTGTGTGAGTATAAAATAAGAATGATTTCATAAATGTGTTTATCTACTTAGTGAACTGGTTATTTTCTGTACACTAAATGCATGTTGGTCACACACTGAAATTAATTTAATATTTCCCTTACTGAGTTGTGCCTCACCCTTACTTTACAAACTGTATTTTCAAGAAATCCTAGAGATTGGGTCTAGCAGACTAAAGGAGCTGGGCTAGTGGTGTAAATTTATGTAGGTAGTGTGTATAGATAAAGATTTTATTTTTGTTTAGTTTTATAGGATGTAATTATGAGAAAATGGATTTATTTGTGTATTAAGGTAGTACAGAACTCGAGTAATGGATTTTTGGCGATTGTATCTTTTATTTTTGCTACATTTTATATGATGAGTTTGGTATCAGGTACACAGACGTCATTAAAGTATTACCCTGGGCCCACGTGGCGGGTCAGGGCATTACAGGTGGTATCAGAACCTAGGTTTGCTAGGTTCCGCGAACTTTGATGGTTCATAATTACCAGAGTATAGGTTCAGATAAGTTAAGGATAGGAATGGGTAGGTTAGGTCGAGTTTTTGTCTAGCAGCTTGGAGGCAGAGATCCTTGGCAATTTTCTGTGCTTTTCCTGGAATGATAATTTTAGAAAAATCATGGTAAATCCATCGATGGTTTCATTTCTGGATTGAGAGATTGGAGCTTAGAAATTTAGGTTGGTATGTTAGGACAGTTGAGTACGTGTGTGGAGTTAGTGTCACGTTGGAGACTGATATTTTGTCAGTTTTGTGACAGAACTAAGGGAATGAATCTTTAAGCCAAGAATTCATACGTATTAGTAGTTTGTTCATTTTATACTTGCTTCAATTATGATAAATGAGGAGTTTCCAAGTCGGTTTCTATCCTATCTTCGGGATGGATTCCCAAGGACATGACATCATAGCTGGAGGGGATAATCATGTGGATACTTCTAGTGAGGATGATGTCGATTCTTCAGTAATGCTACAAAGTATAGCACAGCAGGCATGGAAGGAGAGCCAAAGGGACTCTAAAGAGTAGGATTAGCCACCGATTGGTCGGCGCTGCACTTTTCAGTAGTTTATCTGGACAAATCTATCGATTTTTGTAGGAGAAGCGAACCTGATCGCTGCTGAAGATTGGGTTCAGGAAATAGAGGAACTGCTGGGTATGTAGGAGTGCACAAAGGAGAAGAAGGTGCGGTTTGCCACCTTTAAATTGGTATAGGAAGTGAAGAGGTGGTGGGGATCGACGAAGATGGTTGAGGAACAGCATCCAGGGCATATATCTATCACCTGGAGCCGTTTTAGGGAGGTCTTCCTTGATAGATACTTCCTTATTGCCACTAGAGAGGTGAAGGCTCAGGAGTTCCTACATTTGACCCAGGGACCCATGACTGTATAGTAGTATGCGGCCAGGTTCATGGAGCTATTCTATTTCGATCCTCATATGGTCCTAGATGAGTCGAGGAAAGTTCGGATGTTCGAGAGAGGTCTAAGGTAGGAAATATGTGCCCAGGTGGTGGTGTTGTTGACTAAGAGTTTCTCTGAGCTGATGGACAAGGCCATGGCAGTTAAGGCCAATAGTTTGGAGGAGAAAAGAGCCACAAACCAAAATAAGAGGCCCTTGCCTCAGGGGTTTCAAACCAACACTAGTCAGGGCTCATGGGGGTGACATAGTAATTTCTTGAGCCAACAAAAGGATTCGGGATCTTAAGGCCGTCAGGGGAGTTCACAACGTCCTATCTATTTCAGATGCCATCTAAGGAATTAGGTCAAGTGCAGGGGAGGATCAGCTATCTGCTATCGGTGCGGTGGGGCTGGACATATGGCGTGGTACCGTCGCGCGACATTGAACAATCCACCTCCACAACATCCGTACTGAGGAGGTAATTAGGCACCCCGACGGGGGTCACCAGAAGGGAAGTTTAGATTAGAGGATATCTTGGTAGTGAGGGACTTTCCTGATATATTCCTTGAGGATCAGTCAAGACCACCTCCTGATCGTGAGGTGGAGGTTACTATTGATTTAGTTCTAGGGACAGCGCCAATTTCTAAAGCACCGGTATTGTTTGTGAAAAAGAAAGATGGGTCAATGAGAATGTGCATCGACTACATATTTTCATATTTTCATAAGTCGGTCAAAATAGTGGGGAAAGTTTAATCCTAAAATTAAGATGACCATAAGAATGTAAGATACTAAGTGGGCAACAATTGGACTCCTATGTTTTGGGGAAAATATTTATTTCCTAGAAAGTGATGTTATCACCATAATTTGAAAACAAACAAGAGAACAAGATGTCATGGGCATCACATTGCCAAGTATTCCGAAGGGTCCTATGAACCAAATAACACCTAACAGAATCATCTTTAGTAACTTACCTAGAATAAAAATCATAATGACACTTGGACCTTTAGCAAACTGCTATCCAAAAAGAAAACCACGCATGTCAGGACCTGGAGCTTTATCTTTTTGCTCAATTCTATGCGATTCCTACTTGGCAATGGGACATTAATTTTATCGCTTAGGCATCGGCTCGATTGGGATTTTATTCGTATACAACTTAATGTGAAATATTCTATGGTGATCTACAGTTGATTCTGGCTTTTGAAGCCATCTTCAAAATCTAACTCCAACTTTGTAATGAAATTCTTCATTCTACCATTAGCAACTCTCTAGCACAAATGAATATCACATTTTCCTTCCTAGTTAATTTCACACAAGATTTATGTTGCCAGACAATGTTCAATCACTGATCATAGCTGACTAACCAACTTCATTAGTATTGTATTTGTTGTCCTAACTGGGTTTTTCAATCTTGTTTTAATGATAACAAATAAAGGTTGGTTTAACATGTGTTGTTGAGTGGGTTTATTTCAGGTCTAAGAAAAAGGACACTCATGGTTAATCATGGAAGTAAGCTAAAAATTAAAGTCAATCAAGTGAAAGCTTCTCAGTATATTGAAGCAATGAATGACAAATGAAGAGCTTAAAGGCTAAGCAGGACTTGAAGTAAAGACTAAACCTCAAGAGGCTGCAAGGCTTAGTGATTAAGGAGATCATGCTTTGAAGGATATTTGTAAGAACTTCAAGTCATTACTATTTAAATATGTGAAGCTCCTTAAGATACAAAGACTTAGAGGCCAGCACTTGAAAAACCCTTGAAAATGTTTTTGAAAAGTTGTATTTGAGTTTTTCAAGTAAACTAGATTTTAAAAATTAGAAATAAAAAAAAATATTTGAAAAGAGAGAACTACCTAGATGACTGATCATTTTGGACGTGGTTCAGTCAATTGAATGACATTTTCTTGAAATAAATTTTTGGCAGATAGAATGTCCTTAGTCGCCTGTCCAGCCGACTGACCAATACAAATATGGACCCAGTCGAGTGAGTCGGTCGACTGACTCTATGGAGATCTTGAATTTCAAACTATACAAAAAGCTTTTCAAAATTAATTCTATGATTTAATATCTTTTGAAAAGTTGTCTAAATACTCCATGTTAAATGAGGAAACTTTTCTTTAAGAAGTCTATAAATACCTCCATTACTTAATGAAAATATATGCTCAAGCAAAACACGCTTTCTACGCTAAAATTCTCCTAAAGCTCATACTTACTCACACTCTTGCTGGGGGAAACTCTATGAAATTGCTGGTTGATTAAAAAGCTTTGGTTCTGATTTGCAACTAAAATTTCTATATTAATAAGAAAGAACCATTGGTGAATTCTTAACCTTTAGCTTCATATTTTCTATTTAGTTTTGATTTTGATGCATGATTAGTGATTTAACTTGTACAACTTGCTCTGTGTTTGAGATTGTTTTTGTACGTAGGTACACATTCCTTTCTATTAGATCTTTGAAGGTTCAAGGTGTAATTGGATCGTTGCACCAAACATACGTTGTTGCTTGGAGAGGTTTCTCTTCATGGAAAAGAGGTTGGTTATTGTAAAGGTTTTGTTCTACCCGGAACGAACAAGGTATAGTGAAATCCTTAAGTGGTTGACCTAAGGGGAGGACGTAGGTTGGGGTAAGCCAAACCTCGTAAAAATGTCGTCTCACTCTCTTCTCTTATTCTCTTTAAATTTCAGCAACAATATAAACTACGTGGATGTGTTAATGTTACAAACAGCCTTGGATATTAAATAAACCTAAAATTAAAAATTGATTGGGTTAATCATCATTGATTGCGGAAACCAAAGGGAGTACGTTGGTTAATCAACTCCTAAATTCTTTTAAATAAGGGTTTATTTAAAATCTGAGAGTGATTGGATGTTATTTTAATTTTCATATCAAATGCCAACTACAGGACTTACACATTCATATATAGGGCTACTAATAATTAAGCTGAATACTGCAAAGCATACATTAATTAATTTCTTGTATTGTGTTTGATTGGTTTGAATAGTTGATTATTTGGTTGTTAATATTGTGGATGTGGATTGAATAGAATACGTAAGATTTTCATGTGGATTGCCTAATCAACAAGAAAATAAGAAGTCTTAAAAAAGAATTGTAAAAGGTTGAGATTTCGAAAAGGGAATTAAAAGAAAAATTTTAAATAACCCAATTCACCCCCCTCTTGGGACTACACCTTAGGTTTCAATTGGTATTAGAGCAGTTATAGAAAATCCTAACAAGTAGTTATATAAAGATCTATATGGCACCTATAGGAGTAGGAGTAGCTCCCTGTGGTGAGGGTCAATCCTCAAGTAGACCGCCCATTTTTTGTGGACTCAATTACACCTTTTGGAAGCAACGAATGAGAATCTACCTTCAAATAATGGATTGGAAGGCATGGAATGTTGTCAAAAATGGAAATATGATCCCTATTAAACTAGTAGATGGAAAAGAAGTACCTAAAGAAGAAAAAGAACTATTCGAATCATATTACAAAATGCAATAAATGCCCTATATTTTGCACCCAATGCAAATGAATTCAATAGAGTAATGGCATATAAAACAACTAAGGAAATTTGGGATAAATTAGAAGTAACCTACAAAGGCACAGTAGATGTTAGAGACAATAGAATTGATATGTTGACTAGTGAGTATGAAACTTTTAAGATGAATACCGATGAAACCATTACAAGCATGTATACTAGGTTCATGCATATCATAAACTCACTAAGTGCCTTAGGAAAAACATATTCTACTCATGAGATGATTCACAAAATTCTAAGCGCACTTCCACCAATTTGGGAGCCAAAAGCCACAACCATAGCAGAAGGTAGAAACCTGAAAACAACTTCATTAGATGAACTCATAGGATCACTTCTAACCTATGAAATGGCTTTAAAAAAAAAAAAAAGAAGAACTGAAAAAAAAAATAAGAAGTATATAGCTCTAAAAGCCTCGAAAGAACATTCAAGTGAAGAAGATAATGAATCTAGTGAATTATAAGATGAAGAATTAGCTTTCATAACTAAAAGGCTTGGAAAATTCTTCAAAAGAAACAAGAAATTCACTAAAAAATTCAACAGATCAAAAAATGAAAAAGGTGAAAAAATAAAAAAGGAATACAAGAGCAAAAATTAACCACCCACCTATTATCACTATAAAAGACCAGAAACATCAAGTCGGACTGCCCACAACTCAAGAAGGAAAAAAGGAAAAGGAAGCCTGCAATGAAAGCAACTTGGGATGACACAAGTTCGAGTGAATTGGAAAGCAAATCCAGCGAACAAGAAGTAGCAAACATGTGCTTCATGGCACACAATGAAGAGGTAAACTCTTACTACTTGTTAACCATATTGGTCATATTCCGTTTTGATTATGACAAATACTCTTATATTTAATGGTTAATGAGTTTGTGTGTAGGACCAATTGAAAGTATTATATGGCGCACGCACATGGCACATGAAGTGAAAACCTTAAAACCCTGTTTATGTTGTATTGTAATTTAATCATTTATTTGGGTCTGTAATAGTTTTTAGGGGAAATGGTCTATAATGGTAATGAATGCCTTACCTGTATGATAGGATTGATAAGTTCAATACCATAGATGGACCTTAGGGAACACCCGGTCAACCGACACCGGATTTTTTTAGTGTCTTCAAAAATACCTAAAAATGACCTTAGGACACTCACACATGCATATATATATATGAATGGTCATTTGAATATAGTGTTTGCATGCTTAAAAAGAACTGAAAAGCACTTAAGTTGCTTGTTCGATCGACCGTACTGTTCAAGTACAAACTCCCTTGGTCGACCAAACTGGTGTCGGGTCAACAGTTTGACCATGGCCTGGTCGACTGAACTTCCTAGTTCATTTCTTGACAGTCGACTGAACGATACTGGCTCAACAGATTGACCATAGCCTGTTTGACCGAACTTATATAGTTCATTTATACCCGATCGACTGAACCCCTAGTAAGTCAACCTTTTGACCACCTAGTCGACCGAGCCCAAAATGTACTCGAACGCTCAGGTCAACCGAGAGGCCTCGGGAGATGCCCTAATGCCCTGTTCGACTGAACTTAGTAGTTCAAATGCTTCAGATCGACTGAACCACACTAAATGGAAAATTGCCTTCGGACTTACAAGTCTGGTCGACCGAACTTATAGTTCAAATTGTGCTCGGTCAATCGAATCTCAAGAACTTCCATTGACCAAACATATCTTGGTTGACCGCTGCTCTCGGGTTGCCCCATTTTTTTTACCGCAATTAACTTTTTTAAACGGGGTTAATTAGGGTTAAATTAGTTTAAAGCAATATTAATAATACCCTATATATTTTATCAACTATAATTTTTCCTATCTCTATATATAGGCCTTCATTTGCAAAAATTAGTAAGAGATTAACAAAATAATTAACAAATATCCTCTGAATCTCAAAAGGCCCATTTTTGCATATTCAAGCCATATACTACTCCTCTTACTCATTCATATTGAAAATACTTGTTTGTAGGAGTATTCTTGTGCTTATCTCACCAAGCTTAAACTCTCTCTTGGTTAGTCTGATTGAAATTTATTTTTCATAGAGAGTAAGCTTCAAGTTCTCCAAGGGGGCTTCGTAAATAAGCCTTCCGTAGGAAAACTTCTTAGAGCTTCAAAATTTTGCATTTTAATTGCAATACTCAAGAGTTCATATTGTGTTTTGGTTGCAAAAATATTTTTCAATTCCTCTTTCAAATATCTCTTGTGCTTATCATTGAGAAATATATTGAGATATTTGCTTGCATGCTGAAGATCTTTGTTACTATACCTTTCCACTGAGATTATCATATTATACAAAGATCAAATAAATTTTTTTTACAAACCATTGTTTTGAATATCTTATGTGGAATATATTGAGAAAATTTATTTGTTGTGATATTTGAAGTGTGTTTGAGATTTTGTTTGTGCATTGTGATTGAATATATTGTGTGATACAAAGATCATATCATTTGCACTTTCACGCACTGATTACGTCGCTCATATAATTATTTGAGAGTAGATACTTAGACTACACTGAGTTTATTAAATCCTATCTCTTGGTAGTGTATTAATTATACTGTGTGTATTGGGGTACATATCTCTTTTACATAAAATCACAATCACTGTACCATTTGATTGAGTGAATATTGTTGTACTTCTAGGCGTGGCCTAAAGGGGCGGTAATCCAACCCAGTAAGGATTGTGTAGGTTGTGGTCAACCCTGTGTTAATTGACCTGATTGTAAAGGTTAAGGTCAGCCCTATGCTAATTGACCTAGTTGTTTAGGTGCTGCTCCACCCATTAAGTGAGCTTATAGTGGTAATCCTTGTGCTTGTCAGCCAAGGCGGGGACGTAGGCAATTTGGTCAAACCTCGATAACAATTCTGGATGTCGTCTCCTTTACTGCTTTATTATGCATGCTTGATTAAATTTCTATTGTAGTTTAAATTCCATTGTATATTTACATTGATTTATTTTACATGCACTAGATTGACCTTTGACTTGTGTAATATTGTTGATTAGTAGATTGACGTAGGGGATGAAATCTTTAAATATCAATTCACCCCCTCTTGGGATTGTACCAAAGCTAACAATTGATATCAGAGTCTCGTAACTTAGACTTAGACGTTATTTAGTTAAAAGATCATAATGTCTCGTATTAGTGCATCCCCTTCATGTGAGGGAAGACTGGTCACACACCCACTAGTATTTTGTAGTGATAATTATGCTATCTTGAAATTCAGAATGACTGTGTATGTGAAAACTTTAAATTGGAAATTTTGGAATGTCATTGATCAGGGTGATTGTGTGCCTATGAAATCTATTGGGTGTACTAATGTTCCTAAATTTGAGTGTGAACTGAATGATCATGATAGGAACTTAGTATAAGTAAATTTTGATGCCATGAATACCTTGCTGCATGCTTTAAATTCTAATGTTTTATATAAGGTTATGGCGTGTAGCAATGCTAAGCAGATATGGGATGAACTTGAGAGGAGATATGGTGCGTCCACGCAAAAGGATGTCATCTCTCTATGCGACTCAAGCTCCACTGATCTTAAAGGAGGTAACCATTGTTTATTGCGTTAACTGATGATGAGGTTATCTCTATTCCTTTTGCTTTAATAGATAAATATGAAAATGATTCATGTGCTAATTTTAATGATGTATCTAATTATGAATCATATGATAGTAGTGATAGTTAAAGCATGCAATCTTATGAGGAACTACAAGTTGAGTACATTAGGACTCATAAGTTACTTGTTAAATCAAATAAGAAATACTCTGTGCTGAAAAATAAGTATGATGCATGCATTAAAGAATGTGACTTAAAAGTTCTTGCTGAAAGAGAAAATAATTTGAAAATCAAAAGACTAGAAAGCAAGAATGAATCATTAGAAAAGGAATTAAATGTTTTGAAATCTAAAGTTTCTAATGATGATAGAAAGAACCACTTGATTGCAAATCTTGAAAATAAAGCAAACAATATGTCTAAAGAACTCATGAAACTTTAGAATGCTTGCAAAGAATTGAAAAACTCAAAAATTCCAGATCTAGAGAAGAAAATAGAAGACCAATCTAAGATCATATGCTCGTTCACTAGAGGCAAGGAAAACTTTGAAAAATTGTTAGGTTCACAAAAGATGACCTTAGATAAGGACGGTATAGGTTTTAATGGAGTTGAAAATAAGAAAAGGAAGAACCTATACATGGGGTAATTTGTAAAAGAATCGAAACACTATGCTAGTACTTCCTCCAGTCCATACACTCACACCACATGCATCTTAAGCAAAAAGAAGGGGCACACAAAATTTGATTGCCCATTTAAAAGAAAAGGTGTAAAACCTAAACAAGTCTAGAGAGTCAAAGTACCACCTAGTCCTAACTCTTCAAAAATCAGAGATAGAAAAACGGTATAGGTTGTCAAGAAAGCAAACCCTTTGAAACTCAAGGAAGAATTTACTCAAATAGGAATTACATTATCACATAATTCTTCCTTAGCATCTAGGATTAGCCATAGGGGGTAGTGTCAACTATTGGCTTAGGAAGTGGTTCGATCTAAAAATGTAAAATCGTAGTATTTTTCCACTATTTAAAATCTTACATACTAAGTATTTTGAAAAATCAAGCCAATTCAGAAATTCAAGCAAAATAACCAATCTGAAATTAATGCATATATTCATTGGTTGAAATATGAAATTATTGGATGTTTAAATAAAAATTCACTTCCAAATGGACATGGCATGTTTGCCTTGTATTTAAATTTCAAATTGCTTAACTCACGCTTAAATATGAATATCTAATGTTAAGCATACTTTGTCCATTGCATAAGTTTGAGTTTTAGGAAATGAAGTTAAAAATTATATCCTAAACTCATCTTGAAAGCCTAAAATGCCTAATAAAATGTTTAGTCATCATTCTAGGCTTAAAGCACTATTGATCATAAATTTCAAATATTTTTGGTGCTTATTAAAAGACATTTTTTATTATTATCAAAACTAGAGGCATCCACTAGGGGATTCAAGTTTCACTGTTAAATTAAAAAGTTCCCTTTGAGCTTAAATTATAAATCCTCTAATTTTGGTTTATATCCTCCATAGGAAATCTTTACCAAACTATGATCACATCAAGTAAAGATTCATCCTCTCATTGGTTTGTATCCTTGCTCCAAATTTGTGATCATACCTAGAGGATACTTTTCAATCACCAAAGAGCAATGTTCCAAAATTCATATTCTTCTAGTTGCTCTTTATCTAAATTATTTAGACATTTCCTCTTCCATGCAAATATATTGAATCATGTCCATTCACAATAAATACTCTTTGAACATGACATAAATTTTAATTTTCAAGAGTATTAATTCAAAATTTCTTTTATAAGCTCTCAAACATTAAATCAAATTCTTTAGAGCTTCAACTTTGTGAATTAAGTTAAATGGCTAAAATGATTATTATACGTTTCAATATAGAAAATAGAACTAAATTCAAAGAAACCTATGCACGAACCTTAACATTCAAAGCCATTTGAACTTAGGCCTCTCACATGCATTGAAATTCATATCAATATAGGCAATATAGGCTTAGAACTCTCGAAGAAATAACAATTGTGACTTTTTGGTCTGTTAAGCCTAAGAACTCAAAGCCAAGCATATATCATTAAAAATCTAGATCTCTTGGCTAAATGATTCGAAAAATAAGAAAAAAAAACATTAAATGAGTAGAGTGCATAATTGAGGGGGAGCATTTATCTTTCATATCTATATATATTAAATGCTCTAAATTTTTGTTTATGCTTATATATTTGTATGCCTTTGTGAGAACAACTCTGCACTAATCCCATAACTATCCATTATTAGTGTTAGCCTAACAAGGCTTTCACTTCTTGTTTTGATGATAACAAATAAAGAAAAGGTTAATGACATTATATATTCAAGTAATGATGTTTTCAGGAATTTGAAAAAGTCAAACTCAACAAAACTTTGAAAGGTCACCAACAAGCTTAAAGGTGTATGGTGTGTCATGAAATGATCAAACTAGGAAGCACAAAGACATCTGAAGATGAAATGAACCTAAAGCTTCAAGATGATCATGAAGTTTCAAAGAAAAAGAAATGTTCATATTGTTAGGAAATCTTCAAAAAAGTACTTCAAAGTTAAAAATGTTATTGTGAATGAAATGAAGCTCATTAGGGGATAAAGATGGACTTAGAGACTTTATTTTAAAACCCCAGAAAATGTTTTTCAAAAGTAAGAAAGCAAGGAAATCAAATATCTTTGAAAAAAAATGAAGGAATATGATTTTTGGTTTGTCCATGCGACTGAGGATTTTATTGAAGCAAATAACAACAAACAGTGTGTCTTTAGGTGTCTGGCCCTGTGTCTTCAGGCTCCTGAACCTACTTTAGGCTACTAAGGTTACACTTCAAGCAACCAAAGTACGACAACAGGCAGATTTTTCAAACTTCTCTTTTTCAAATTTAATTGACTTGAACCCTAATATTTTTGGAAACTTTGGGGGCACTCCAAGTAAACTTGGGGAGCATGAATGAAAGTTTTTTTGAAGCCTATATATACATGGTTTATGAGAAACAAAAACACCAAGCATTGAAAATTCTTTCAAGATCTTTTTCACTCAAAGCTTCTTGTTATTTGTTTTAAAGCTCTAAATTGCTGTGAAATTTCTAAGAAATCTCTGAGCTTTTACAACTTCTCTGAAGTATCTGATTTAAGTTCTTGATCCTCATCAAAGAGAAGTAAATCAGTGATATTTATATTGAACTTCTTACTTCATTCATTTGATATTTTAAATTTGAAGTATATTAGTTTCTAAAGTGTACTAATCAGCTCTTTGTGTGAGCATTATTTGTTCGCATCTATTTGAATTATTTTTTGTAGATTAATGATTCCAAGGGTTGTTTGGATCGTTGGCTAAACAAGGGGATATTACTTAGAGAGGCAGGCTCTAGCCTATATAAGGAGTGACCGGAAGAGGGGATATCGTTTGGAGAAGGCGGGCTCTAGCCTTACCCAAGGAGTGTTGTAAAGGTATTGTTCCGCCCGTTAAAGGAATAGGTTTAGTGAATCCTTTGGGGGTTTGCCAAAGGCGAGGACGTCGGCTGGGTATAAGCCGAACCTCGTAAAAATCTCCGTCTCACTCTCTCTTTTCCTATTCTTTATTTTCAATACATATTTAAATTGCGTGGATGGTTTAAATTATAAACTACGTATATTTGGAAATCAAGTAAACTTTAAAGTTTGATTTTGATTTGGGTGGCGAAAATCGAAAGGGAGTACGTTGGTTGAACCATTCTTTGCAGAAACCATACAAGAGTACGTTACTTGGCTAAACATCCCAAAGATAAATTAACTTAAGAGTTTATTTGAATTCTGAAATTTGGAAAGAGTAATTGGATTTTATATTGAACATCATATTGAAGAAGAAATTTCATATATATATAGGGCTTTGTTCAAAACTCACATTCAATACAGGGCTGGAAACATCAAACGCTGAAAGTTACATATATTATATTGATTGTGATTGGATGGTATAAAGATTTGTTTTATATTCCAAGAGTCTTAAATCTTGAATGATTTCATCAATCTAATAGTGCTGTAGTGAACGTATATTTGATAAATAAATTGTGGTTGTGTTGGTTTGGAAATTGTGATTAATTGTTTGATTGTTTTTACTTTCAAAGTGTAGTTGAATATTGAATGTTTAATTGTGTTGTTGATTGATTGTTCAAAAGAAACCAAGTTATTGTTTGATTGACAAAATAGATAAACAAATCAAAGAATTGGTTAAATATTAAAAGAAGTTAAGGACTTTACAAAGAAAATTTTAAAAACCAATTCACCCCCTCTTGGGAAGTTATTCCTAATTTCAATTGGTATCAAAGCGGGGTTATAGCAAATCTTAATTAGTAGCTATAAAAAGATCGTAATGGCTAACTTAAGCGTAGCTCCCTTTGGAGAGGGACAATCTTCAACTAGGCATCCATTCTTTTGTGGACACAATTATACATTTTGGAAAAAGAGAATGCAAATATATCTTCAAACTATGAATTGGAAAGCATGGGAGGTTGTCGTGGAAGGTGACCAAATTCCCACTAAGATAGTTGATGGTAAACAAGTCCCTAAGGAGAAAATTGATATGATAGACTTATACTATAAGATGCTACAAGTAAATTCTAGTGCCATGAATGCTCTATATTGTACTTTAGATGCCAATGAATTTAATAGAATAATGGCTTGCAAATCAACTAAGGAGATATGGGACAAACTAGAAGTAACATATGAAAGAACTATAGATGTTAGGGATAATAGGATTGATATGCTTACAAGTGAATATGAAGCGTTTAAAATGAACCCAGATGAATCCAAAACTAATATGTTTACCAGGTTCACTCACAAAATCAATTCCCTAAATGCATTAGGAAAAACCTACACTACTTATGAGATGATTAGGAAAATTCTCAGAGAGCTGCCACCAAAATGGGAACCAAAAGCCACTGCCATAACTGAAGGAAGAAATCTGAAAACCACTTCCTTAGATGAGCTTATAGGTTCTCTACTTACATATGAAATGACTATGAATGAAAAGAATGGAAAATCCAAAACCCAAGATTCAATAGCCTTCAAAGCCTTAAAAGACAATTCAAGTAGTGAAGAAGAAATGGATGAAGATGAAGTAGCCTTCATATCTAAAAGGTTAACAAGAATACTAAGAAGAAGAAACAAATTCAAAAGAAGAAATAAAAAATGTGAATCAAATGAATCAGAAGAAGAAGCTAGCAAGAAATCAAAAAACAAAACTCCTACGTGCTACAATTGCAATAAAGTTGGACATATAAAACTAAAATATCCACTACTAAAGAAAGAATCTAAGAAGAAAAAGAAAAAGGCCATGAAAGCCACTACTTGGGACATGATGAGTACAAGTAGTTCAGAAAATGAATCAAGTGACCAAGAGGTTGCTTATACATGCTTTATGGCTTGAGACAATGAGGAAAGCTACTCATCCAAACCCTTAGATAATTCTTGTAGTAATTCATCTAGTGAATCTGATGATGAGAACATGTCATCATATGGAGAACTTCAAAATGATTTATTCAAAGTTCATAAGATGCTAGTTAAAGTAACTAAACAAAATACTTCATTGAAAAATATGAATGAAGGTATAATGAAAGAGTTAAAAACCCTTAAGGTTGCAGAAAGAGAAAAGGATTCTAGAATCAAGAAAATCGAAAGTAAGAATGAATCTATGACAAAAGAATTAGAATCCAAAAATCTCGTTGAAAAAGAAAAAGACTTGGAAATCAAAGAATTAGAAAGCAAGAATGAAAGAATGATAGAAGACCTTCGATCCTTATCCTCTACGGTATATGAGAAAGACATATATATTTCTAAATTAGAGGATAATGTAAGAAAATTATCTTTAGAATTAGAGAAATTACAAAAAAAGGTTGATAATAAGAAATACATTGAAATAAATTATCTCAAGAATCAAATTGAAGATAAAGAGAAGATCATTCATAACTTCACTAAAGGGAAGGCTAATTTTGATAAAATGATAAGCTTACAAAGGATGACTTTAAATAAAGAAGGAATTGGTTT
This sequence comes from Malania oleifera, assembly GCF_029873635.1. Lineage (NCBI taxonomy): Eukaryota > Viridiplantae > Streptophyta > Magnoliopsida > Santalales > Ximeniaceae > Malania > Malania oleifera. The sequence continues at coordinate 140,476,661 of NC_080418.1, forward strand.
TAACGGGGTTGAAAATACAAAGAAAAAGAAACTTTATATGGGTTATTTTTCAAAAGAATCCAAAGACTATGCTACCACATCTAGCAATGCCTACTCTAATACAATATGCTATCAATGTAAGAAAAAGGGGCATATCAAATTTGAATATCCATTTAAGAGAAAAAGTGTGAAGACTAAACAGGTGTGGAAAATAAAAGAAACATCCCTTGACAAATCGAAAGGAACCAAGAAGATATGGGTGCCAAAAATGAAATAATAAAAAAATAAAATAGAGAGTAAAAGGATCAATAAAGGTTGGATGTTTAAATGAAACAAAAAGAAACTCTAAAAGCTAATAACATAAGTGTCGTTAAAAGATAGGTATACATCAATAAAAAGAGAAACTTGAACCATTATACAATAAGGGAAATAAGTTAGAAAGGTTCAAAACAAGGAAATAAGGAAATTTCAGAAGTTGAAGAACTTCAGTTGACTGAGCTGATAACTTCAGGCTCCTACATGTACCTCAGGCGCCTGGGATCCAGACCTCTAGTAATGGAACAGCTATTGCCTGTTGAATTTTAGCCTAGAAAATTCTTCAGGCACCTGTACTTATTCTTTAGGTGCCTGAAGTTGCGGAGTCCATATATTTTAAATGCGCGAAACCCTACTTTTTCTAAACTCTAGGCTCCTGAACCAAGTTCTATCACTCACCCGATGTTCCAAACACCAAACCTCCTTTAATCTCCTACACTAAAACTTTCGATTCCAACCTTCTCAATTCAATCATACGTATTCTAGGGTTTAAAAGAAGGCTTCTGCTGCTCCAAGAAAACCTCACAATGCCTCGAACTAAGCAAACGACAAATCGTGGCTCATCTTTTGGTAGAGATGATCTTAATATCGATTGATGGCTGGTATCCTCTTATGCAAAGCATGTTTATCGAACCCGTCTTTAGTCCATAGATCCTATATTTGGTAAGGTCCTTGATGTTCAACTTTTTAACACAGAGTTTCCAAATATTCTGCTATTGTTTCAAACCATAAGATGGAAGAACTTCATTGCTTACCAAGCTAAAGGACTTTTTCCAAATCTTGTCAAAATATTTTATGCTAATTTAGTTCAAGGAGAGAATAGCTTATCAACTGAAGTCAAGGGTAGGAAAATAATTCTCACTCCTCAATCGTTGGCTCCCATTCTTCAAATTACTCCAGGAGAGTTTGAATGTCCTACATTTGCCCACTCTTGGATACTTCAACAAGAGTTTACACTAGAAGAGTTTTCTCCACTAATTATGGAGAATGAACCTATCTACTTTGGAGATCTGCCACTCTATAAGCAGCTAAATTTGAGAGCCTAAATCCTTCAAAAGATCATCACAAATGACATTTTGCCATAAGCTGGACCATATGATCATCTCTCGTATATCGACCGTTTTGTGTTGTGGTGTCTATTAAAATGGAAAAAGCTTGATTTGGCTAGTCTTATTATGAAATGGATGTGGGCAAGATGGATGCAAAACGAGTCACTCTTCCATACGGGGGAGCTCTTAATATGATCTTTGCAAATTAGAATATCACATCTTCATCAGACTTTTTAATAAAAAGGACCAGATATGAACTTTTTACCTCAACCACTCTCAAATAGATGGGATATGAAAAATGAAATCAAGAGTGGTTCTTAAAAGGAGGTAGACAACGAAGGGCAACTACCGCATCTCCTCCTTCACCTCAGGATCAACCAGAAGGTTCAGCCTTTGAAGCTCCCTCATGGTTCACACCATTCTATAATGAATTCACCTCCTTTAGCCAAGATATGAGCGAGGGTTTTAAAACTCTAAAGGATAACTATTCCTCCTTAGATCAACGTCTTATGCACATTGAGAAGATTCGGGGTAGTTCCTCACACGATGATCCTATGGGCACCAGCTCTATACCCCGTAGTGATGATTCATCAGCTAAAGAATCTGAAGAAGAGAAAGAAGGAGATGATGAAGAAGAAGAGGAAGATGGTAATGAAAAAGAAGGCTCACAGCAATCCAAATGAAAAGGAATTGCTGAAGATAGTGACACTAACTCTGATACATAGACTTTTGATGGTGTTTTTGTTATTTTATATGCTACACTTGCTCAAATTCTGAATGTATTTTTTTTTTTTTTTTATTCATGTAAAAAGGGGAAGTATGTGTTAGCAAAGTCTATGAGTCTTTACATGTATTTTTTTCTAGCTCTGAAACTCTAAACCTATGAAATGTTTTGTTATAAGTTTGATGTACTATAAGTTCTAATGTTAATGTTAAATCTGAAACTTTGAACCTTCTGAATTTATGACTTAAAAGAAATTATTGAGTATGCTGATTGACAGGGGGAGTGTTATGATTTATCACATGTGTATAATCATTTTGCTATTAATCAATTGATGTAGTGCATTATATTTTAAAATTGGAAGGACATGATGATTGACATTTCTTAGCTTTAAGATGTAAACTTAAAAACAGCTCTTTTTGTGATGCATTGTACTACTATAGGTCACATATTAGTATGTGTTTTTGAGTTGTACTACTTATGGTTCTCTAGATGCATATCTATATGGTTCTTTGCTCTTTGTATTAAAATTGTGTAACCCTTTTGTATGATGTCAAAGGGGGAGAGATGGTTTAGAGAGCAAGAATATGAATTGAATATTTGAGCTGAATGGAATATTGAGCTGAATTGAATATGCACGAAATTGAATGTTGAAAACATTATATGTTGACTATATAAAATGTTGAACTGAATATATGAAATGATTTATAGAAATACTATGCTGAATGTTGAAAAATGCAATATGAAAATTAACTATATAAATAAACTATGCAAATGCAAATATTAGGAAATATTACTTGAATCTATGCTTAATGTAAGGGGGAGCGTTCTACAAGTTTTTTCTAAATTTTTGCTCCTTATTTGTCATCATCAAAAAGAAGGAGATTGTTAGCCTAACAAGGCTTTCACCTCTTGTTTTGATGATAACAAATGAAGAAAAGGTTAATGACATTATGTGTTCAAGTAATGATGTTTTCAGGAATCTGAAAAAGCCAAACTCAACAAAGCTTCAAAAAATCACCAACAAGCTTAAAGGTGTGTGGTGTGTCATGAAGTGATCAACCAGGAAGCACAAAGATATCTGAAGATGAAATGAACCTAAAGCTTCAAGATGATCGTGAAGTTTCAAAGAACAAGAAATGTTCATATTGTTAGGAAATCTTCATGTAAGTACTTCAAAGTTAAAAATGTCATTGTGAATGAAATGAAGCTCATTTGGGGATAAAGATGGACTTAGAGACTTTATTTTAAAACCTCAAAAAATGTTTTTCAAAAGTAAGAAAGTAAGGAAATCAAATATCTTTGAAAAAGAATGAAGGAATCTGATTTTTGTTTTGTCCAGGCGACTAAGGTTTTACCCTCAGGCGACTGAGGATTTTATTGAAGAAAATAACAATAGACAGTGTGTCTTCAGGTGCCTGACCCTGTGTTTTCAGGCTCCTGAACCTACTTCAGGATACTGAGGTTGCACTTCAGGCAACTAAAGTACGGCAACAGGCAAATTTTTCAAACTTCTCTTATTCAAATTTAATTGACTTGCGCCCTAATATTTTTGGAAACTTTGGGGGCACTCAAAGTAAACTTGGGGAGCACGAATGAAAGTGTTTTTGAAGCCTATATATACATAGTTTATGAGAAACAAAAACACCAAGCATTGAAAATTCTTTCAAGATCTCTTTTGCTCAAAGCTTCTTGCTATTTGTTTTAAAGCTCTGAATTGCTGCAAAATTTTTGAGAAATCTCTAAGCTTTTATAGCTTCTCTAAAGTATCTAATTTAAGTTCTTGATCCTCATCAAAGAGAAGTAAACTAGTGATATTTATATTGAGCTTCTTACTTCATTCTTTTGATATTTTAAATTTGAAGTATTTAGTTTCTAAAGTGTATTAATCAGCTCTTTGTGTGAGCATTATTTGTACGCATCTATTTGAATTATTTCTTGTAGATTGACGATTCCAAGGGTTGTTTGGATCATTGGCTAAGCAAGGGGATATTACTTAGAGAGGCGGGCTCTAGCCTATGTAAGGAGTGACTGGACAAGGGGATATCGTTTGGAGAAGACGGGCTCTAGCCTTACCCAAAGAGTGTTGTAAAGGTATTATTCTACCCGTTAAAGGAACATGTTTAGTGAATCCTTTGGTGGTTTTCCAAAGGTGAGAACGTAGGCTGGGTATAAGCCGAGCCTCGTAAAAACCTCTGTCTCACTCTCTCTTTCCCTATTCTTTATTTTCAGTACATATTTAAATTGCATGGATGGTTTAAATTTAAAATCATATAAACTACGTATATTTGGAAATCAAGTAAACTTTAAATTTTGATTTTGATTTGGGTTGCGAAAACCGAAAGGGAGTACATTGGTTGAACCATTTTTTGCGGAAACCATACGGGAGTACGTTACTTGGCTAAATATCCCAAAGATAAATTAACTTAAGAGTTTATTTGAATTCTGAAGTTTGAAAAGAGTAATTGGATTTTATATTGAACATCATATTGAAGAAGAAATTTCATATATACAGGGCTTTGTTCAAAACTCACATTCATTATAGGGTTGAAAAACATCAAAAGCTGAAAATTACATATATTATATTGATTGTGATTAGATGGTATAAAGATTTGTTTTATATTCCAAGAGTCTTAAATCTTGAATGATTTCATCAATCTAATAGTGCTACAGTGAACTTATATTTTGTAAATAAATTGTGGTTGGGTTGGTTTGGAAATTGTGATTAATTGTTTGATTGTTTTTACTTTCAAAGTGTGGTTGAAGATTGAATGTTTAATTGTGTTGTTGATTTATTGTTAAAAAGAAACCAAGTTCTTGTTTGATTGACAAAATAGATAAACAAGTCAAAGAATTAGTTAAATATTAAAAGAAATTAAGGACTTTAAAAAGAAATTTTTAAAAGCCAATTCACCCCCCCCCCCTCTTGGGAAACTATTCCTAACTTCAGTTAGTTATTTTTCATATGATCTATTGGATAGTTCATTACTTTTATGAGTTGTTGATTGAACTACTGGAAAGCATGCTTGTGTTGAAAGCCTCCTGCATGGCGGATGCATTGATATAATTTGCATGCTAGTTGTGGATATTAGGCTGTTGCTTGCTTTATATGACTTATCTATTAAAGAAAAAAAAATAACCCATTATCAGGTACAGGTTTTATGGGAAAATATCCTATATACAAATGACATGCTGCCAAAATTTCACCAGGATTTCCCATATAAAACCATGTGATAAAGATGATTATGATAAAATTAATATTAAAACATTTTTAAAAGGATGAGTGAAAACTAAATGAAAAATAAGTTTCATCCTAGCATAATCATCAGGCACTTAGAGAGACCTACCCTATAGAAAGAACTTATAGGAATTACCTGCATCACTATTGTTTATTGAAATATTGAGGCTCTTAAGAATACCCTAAACATTATATCCAGCACTTAAATATTTATAAATTGATATGAAATGGTCTTGGGTCATGAATTGCATAGAGTGCCTTAATATCTATTTCCAATTCAATTGTTGTCTATAGGGATGACTATACTGATTAGACATAAATAAAGTTAATAAATATCTAGTATAGTTGTCGAAGAATGGTTTGTGTGCTCACTTATACTTTGGCGTATTTAATGAAATCAATCCCTCGCAAAGTATAAGGAATTAATAGTATCTAAGCAATAATTCAAATTGATAGGGGGAGCATCTAAACTTAAATTGCCTATCATATTATGCTCACAAACTTTTGAGGCTTAGATGTGTTTTAAACATAGTGTGGCATGTGCTTAAATAAAATAATCTTAAGCTGATGTTCATTGCGTTGCCACAAGTTGTTTGTGTTTTGCCATATGATCTTGCATGTGAATTATTAAATCTTTACGATCATCATGGTTGCAGTTTTCTAGTTATGTTCTTGTATATGCTTAATTGACCAACAAAAATTGCTTGCATCATATTTAAATTGTTTTTGGCAAGCAACCCCCAGCACCATTTTGCAAACATCATAAGGGGGATATATATATTTATATATATATACATATATTTATTTATTGTAATACTTTATGGCAAAAACTATTTTCAAAACTCAAACTTTTTTCTCTTGCCTCATTATTATTATTATATACATATATGTTTTAAAGTCGCATAACTGGTTTTAGAACTACACATAAAAATGTGTGCGAACTAGTTAAGTTGTATTTATGCTCAAACTTCCTTTTTGGTATCATATGTTGTATGTTTTTAATTCAAATCTTTCACGGGTCTTATGATATGTGTCAACTGAAATGGTTTGTGCATATTTGTAGTCTAATTCTATTTTTCATGTCATTTAAATCATTTAAATGACCAGCTGTGTTGTTTGTGTGCTAAATTGCTGAAGTTATCTTTGTCATTCATTTTGCATTTTATGACTGTTCTATCTCTTGAATGACTAAGAGTTATATTTCTATTTCATTTGATAATACTAAACTATTTGAGTACATAGTTGTGGATATCTTGAAAATATTTTTACTCGATCAGGTCACTTGCATACAGAAATTTTTGGGAAATTTTCTATTTTCAAATGGCATGCAGCCGAATTTTCTAAAAATATTTTCTCAAACATTTCCTATATTCAGATGATTATTTGCCTATACTCTTAAATGTTTATTTAGGCCCTTTTTGCTGTTACCAAAAGGGGGAGAAGTAGGCAAGTATTTGTCATCATCAAAAAGGGAAAGATTGTTGACCATATTGGTCATATCCTGTTTTGATTATGACAAATATTCTGATATTTAATGGTTAATGAGTTTGTGTGCAGGACCAATCGAAATTATTATATGGCGCATGCACACGGCATATGAAGTGAAGACCTGAAGACCCTTTTTATGTTGTATTGTAATTTAATCATTTATTTGGGTCTGTAATAATAATTAGAAGAAATGGTCTGTAATGATAATGAATGTCTTACCTGCATGGTAGGATGGATAAGCTCAAGACCATAGATGGACCTTAGGGAACACTCAGTCGGCCGACACTGGATTTTTTCGGTGTCTTCAAAAAGACTTAGAAATGACCCTAGGACACTCACACATGCATATATATGAATGGTCATTTGAATAGGGTGTTTGCATGCTTAAAAAGAACCGAAATGCACTTAAGTTGCATGTTCGATCGATCGTACTGTTCAAGTACAAACTCCCTTGGTCGACCAAAACGGTGCCGTGTCAATAGTTTGACCATGGCCCAGTCAACTGAACTTCCCAATTCATTCCCTGACGGTTGACCAAACGATACCGGGTCAACATATTGACCATAGCTTGGTCGACTGAACTTATATAGTTCATTTATATCCGGTCGACCGAACCCCCTAGGAAGTTAACTTTTTGACCACCTGGTCGACCGTGCCCAAAATGTACTCCAATACTCTAGTCGACCGAGAGGCCTCAAGAGATGCCCCAACGCCTTGGTCGACTGAACTTAATAGTTTAAATGCTCCCAGTCGACCGAATCGCACTAAATGGAAAATTGCCTTTGGACTTACAAGTCCGGTCGACAGAACTCGTAGTTCAAATTATGCCCAATCTACCGAACCTCAAGAACTTCCATCGACCGAACTTGTCCTGGTCGACCGGTGCTCTCGAGTTGCCCCATATTTTTTACCACTTTTAACTTTTTTAAACGGGGTTAATTAGGGTTAAATTGGTTTAAAATAATATTAATAATTGCTTACATGTCCTAACGACTATAATTTTTCCTATCTCTATAAGACCTTCATTTGCAAAAATTAGTAAGAGATTAACAAAATAATTAGCAAATATCCTCTGAATCTCAAAAAGCCCATTTTTGCATATTCAAGCCATATACTACTCCTCTTACTCGTCCATATTGAAAATACTTGTTTGTAATAGTATTCTGTGCTTATCTCACCAAGCTTAAACTCTCTCTTGGTTGGTCTGATAGAAATTTATTTTTCATAGAGAGTAAGCTTCAAGTTCTCTGAGGGGGCTTTGTAAATAAGCCTTCCGTAGGAAAACTTCTTAGAGCTTCTGAGTTTTGCATTTTCATTGCAATACTCAAGAGTTCCTATTGTGTTTTGGTTGCAAAAATATTTTTCAAATCGTCTTTCAAATATCTCTTGTGCTTATCCTTGAGAAATATTTTGAGATATTTGCTTGCGTGCTAAAGATCTTTGTTACTATACTTTTTCATTGAAATTATCATATTATTACAAAGATCAAATAAATATTTTTTACAAACCAATGTTTTGAATATCTTATGTGGAATATACTGAGAAAAATTATTCGTTGAGATATTTGAAGTGTGTTTGAGATCTTTGTTTGTGCATTGTGATTGAATATATTGTGTAATACAAAGATCATATCATTTGCACTCTCAAGCATTAATTACATCGCTCATATAATTATTTGAGAGTAGACACTTAGACTACATTAAGCTTATCAAATCCTATCTCTTGATAGTTTATTGATTATACAGTGTGTATTGGGGTACATATCTGTTTTACATGAAAGCACAATCACTGTACCATTTGATTGAATGAATATTATTGTACTTCCAGGCGTGGCCTGAGGGGGCGGTAATCCAGCTCGGTAAGGATTGTGTCGATTGAGGTCAGCCCTATGTTAATTGACCTGGTTATAAAGGTTGAGGTCAACCCTATGATAATTGACCTGGTTGTTTAAGTGCGGCTTCACTCGTTAAGTGAGCCTATAGTGGTAATCATTGTGCTTGTTAGTCAAGGCAGGGACGTCGGCAATTTGGCATATCCTCGATAAAATTTTTGGGTGTCATCTCCTTTACTACTTTAGTGTGCATGCTTGATTAAATTTCTATTGTAGTTTAAATTCCATTGTATATTTGCATTGATTTATTTTACATGCACTAGTTTGACATTAGGCTTGTGTAATACTATTGATTAGTAGATTGACCTAGGGGATAAAGTCTTTAAATACCAATTCACCCCCCCCCCCTCTTGGGATTGCACCAAAGCTAACACTACTCTCTTTCGGTAGATTCATGTAATGATTCATGTGAAAGTATGCCTTCTTATAAAGAACTTCAAGCTGAATCATTCTCTTTTCAAAATAAATTCATCAAGGTCTTAAAAAAGAACATAAGCTTGAAACAACAAAATGAAACACTTAGAAATCAAGTTGAATCTTTGAAAATTGTTGAAGAATAAAAAGAACTCAAAATTGATGATCTTGAGAAGAAAGTAAATGACATGTCTCTGAAATTAGTTACGTCTCAAGTGAATGAAAATGGCAAGAGAGAGCTAGAAATAATTGATCCTAAAAGCTCAATTCAAGATAGGAAAATACTACTTACAACATCACTAAAGGTAAAGTAAACTTTGAAAAAATGATAGGACAACAAAGGATGGCTAACAATAGAGAAGGAATTGGTTATAATGGAACACCAACCAAAAGAAAGAAACAATTGTTTATAGGGTATTTTGTAAAGCAATCTAAACACTATGCAAGTACTTCATCCACAAACATTTATGAGTATACTACTTGCTACCTGTGTAAAAATAAAGGACATACAATGTTTAATCATCCACTCAAGAAAAAGTACATCAAAGTGAAAAATGAATGGAAGATAAACACAAAAACTAAACAAGATTTATAGACAGTTAAGAAAGTTTGGGTTCCAAAAGTAACCACATGAATGCTCTCTTGTAGATTTGCTTTAGGTCTACTCCGTCTAAAGAAAAATGGTACTTGGACAGCGGATGTCCAAGACATATGACGGGAGATAAATACAAGTTCACTTCTCTCACTCAAAATGATCGAGGATATGTAACTTTCGGTGACAATGCAAAAGGCAAGATCATCAATTGGTAAAATAGGTAAAAAATCTTCACTCACTATTAATGATGTCTTGTTAGTAGATGGTCTAAAGCATAATCTATTAAGCATTAGTCAACTTAGAGACAAAGGATTTGAAATAATGTTTAAGAAAGACAAATGCATAATACATAATTCTAAGGATCATAAGAGACTATTCACTACACATAGAATGAATAATGTGTATTGCATAAATCTTGATAGCCTAATCACTCAAGATATAACTTGCTTAGCAGCCATGGGTGAAAATAGTTGGCTTTGGCATAGAAGATTAAGACATGTTAGTATGGATCTCATATCTAAACTCTCCAAAAAGAATTTAGTTATAGGCTTGCCTAATACAAAGTTTATCAAAGATAAAATTTGTGATGCCTGTCAACTAGGAAAACAAATCAAGACAAGCTTCAAAAGGAAGAAACATATATCAACTAGTAGACTCCTAGAACTCCTGCACTTAAACTTGTTTGGTCCTACTAGAACTCAAATCTTAGGAGGGAAACAATCACATTGACATAAGATATCACTTCCTAAGAGATCATGTTCAAAAAAAAGATATCATTCTATAATTTATCAATACAAATGATCAATAGGCTGATATCTTCACTAAACCTCTTTCTGAAGATAGATTCATAAGTATTAGAAGAGAGCTCAACCTATTGCACAGTAGAGAAATAGAGCAAAAATTCAAAAATTAAGAAAGATTAAATAGTTAGCTAACTAATCATAGGCCCAGTTGACTAACTGAACAAATGAATGAGAAGAGTATTGCAGTCAGCCGCCTGACTTAAGACCTAGCCGACTGACTGAGTTGTGGTTTCTAAAACAAAGAGCAGTCAGCCAACTGACCTTACAGTCAGCCGACTAATAGACGGAAAAACCCTAGCCTCGTTTATAAAACACGAGTCATTCGAGTGGTCAGCCAACTAACTTAGGGTTTCTACTCTCCCGTGCTCTCATTCTCTTCCTTCCCTCCGTTCCTCCTCCTTCAAAAATCACCAAACTCGATCTTCCATTTCCCAAATCCAGCACTACCACCTTCATTTTTCCACAAGAAAAGATCCACAATGCCAAGGATCAAATCTGTAGGAAGTAAGAAACTTTCCACCTCATCTCAACCCTTTAAGGATCCGTCCATTAAGCAATGGCTTATAGCCCCACGCGCCAAAAAGCTTTTACCGCAATCATCTAAATACGATGGACCCAATCAAAAGTAAAGTACTTGATGCATCTTTTTTCACATCTGATTTCCCGCAAATTATTTCTTTTTTTTAAAGCCTTATGATGGAAAAATTTTGTTTTTTATCAAGCTAAGGGACACTTGCCGAATCTTGTCAAAATTTTCTATGCAAATCTTGTTAAAGAAGAATATGGACTTTTGACCAAAGTGATGGGAAAATCCATCTCTCTCACTCCTGAATCCCTTGCCAAAATTTTTAAAATCACTGATGGAGATTTTGAATGTCCTACATTTGGTACGTCTTGGATTCTAGAACAAGATTTCACTTCGGAAGAATTTCTTCCTTTGATATTAGATTCCGAGCCCATTTTTTTTTATAATCCTCCACTATATAAATATTTGAATCTTCAAGCTCAAATTTTGCAAAAAGTCATTACATATAATATTCTCCCTCAAGATGGATCCTATGCATATATCTCTTATACTAATTGTTTTGTTCTCTGATGCTTGCTTAAGGGCAAGAAAATATACTTACCAAGCCTTATGCTTAAATGGATGCTATCATGTGTAGAGGCACGACGAGTTACCCTTCCTTATGGAGACATCCTAAATATGCTTTTTGCAAAACTTCAAATATACTCCTCTTCTGATCTCTGTCAAACACACCCATTATGACATTTTCAATTCCACTACTCTTAAATTAATGGGGTATGAAAAGTACGAAGATGGATGGATTCTTAAGGGAAGTGGAGGTCAAGTACGCCAACCTCGTGTTACCGTTCCTCCTACATGGTTTAATCCATTCTACCAACAATTCACCACCTTTAGCCAAAACATACAAACAGCGCTTCAATCCCTTTAAACCAACTTTTCATCTCTTCAAACTAACTACTCCTCACTTGATGACTATTTGAGTCGTATCGAGAATCACTTAGCCAGTTCTTTTCGTCCTACTGATCCTATGGAATCAGTTCCACTCCTGCTAGTGATGATGGACATGATGAAGAGGACTCCAAAAATGGAGATGATGCTGATATGGATGACACAGAAGAAGAGCATGGTTCTAAAGAAGAAGAAGGGAATGCAGCTGAAGAAGAACATTATTCTAATGATGAAAATTGATGTTGTTTCTTAAAAATCTGACATTTGTAATTTTTTTTCTTGTACTTTGATATGTTGTATGACAAAACACTTAGCTTGGTTGTTTTGCTTGTTTCTGTCATCTTTTTTTTTTTTTTTTAATGATGACCAAAGGGGAGAGGTTGTGAAAAGCAAAGATGGAATATGATGTGTATGGAATGTTTATGATGTTTATGATGTGTATGGAATATGGAAAATGAAATATGGAATGTTTATGATGTTTATGATGTGTATGGAATGTGTATGGTGTTTATATGGAATATTTATATATTTATATTGATAATGTGCATGGAATATGAAATATTTATGAAGAACATGTTTGTAACGACCAAAAAAAATAATTAAGTAAAAAAATATATTATTATTAATTAATTAATTATTATTAAGAAATTAATTAAATTAAGAAATTTGAGATTTTGGATATATATATATATATATATATATATATATAAAAGTATATTTGTAAGTGTATATATAAGTATATGTAAGTATATATATATATATATATATATAAGTATATATAAAAGTAAAAGTAAATAATAAAGGAAAGAAAAAAAAAAAAGGAAACTTAGTGGTTAAGTTGCTGGAGAAGTAGGAGAGGAAAGAAGAAAAAAAAAAAAAAAAAAAAATTATTAACACATGCAGAACAGCAGGGAAAGAAAGAAAGAGAAAAAAAAAAAAATTCTCTCAACTCACGCTCTCCACTCCTCTTCTCTCTATGATTTCGCGACGGATTCTCGCTCAATTGAAAATCCGAAAATACCACTAGATTTCATTCTTCGCCAGTGACATGTCTACCGAAGTGGATTTATTGTAGGAGCAACATAGGCACATCTCCTGGGGTAAGGCAAATTCTCATTCTTATCTCAATTTTTCTTAAATTTTAAACCAAATTGACGATCGAACATCACCACGAGAATCTAGGGATGATTCTCTATAAGTCTAAGGGAGCATATTTCTCATGGGGTCATTGTAGAAATAGCCCCAAAATTGGGATAAATGAGTTATTTAGGAATTAATTGTTATTTAATTATTTTAAATTATGAAATGTTAAAATAATATTTTATTGGGGTTGATTTAGTTGAATCAGGATTCGGGTTAGTGCTGCGGGTATAATTTTGGGAGCCCTGCAGGCGTGGTTCAGGGAATCAGGTAAGGGGGAATAAAATTATATCAATATTTTGTTAAGGTGAATCGGTTATTTACGAGCGTATGAAATTTATTATTTATCTATATGATTTTTAGAACTGCCTGAGTACTAGAAAATGATGATTTTGTTTAAGATTTATATTTGGAATTATTGCATATGATATTAAATTCGTGTGACATGGGAATAATTTTTCCTAATAAATTGAATATAAATTGCTGTGCCATTTGGGTTTGTATGTGGGAATGTTTCGAATGATTATGACATGATAAATAAATTGTCATTTTACTCCTGTGTGGAAATGTATTGATCTGTTGGGATACTGTGTGGGAAATGAATTGATCTGTTGGATTCCTGTGTGGAAATGCATTGATGCATCTGTGTGAACTAAGTGGTGTGGTTATTCGTATGCATCTCAATATAACGTTGGCATGAAGAGGTTGTTATATTGCCTAAATATAAATCATGATATGACGTTGGCAGGTTGAGGAGCTCGTCATACTATAATTTATATGAGGTAGAACATTGGCAGGTCAAGGAGCTTGTTCTACGGATGTATAATGGGTAGGCCATGGGGATTGGATACTGGTGAATAGTGGTGCATGTGTGGGCCACGTGTCGCGGAAGCTAGAGTGGTGCCTGTGTGGGCCACGTTATGTCCTGTGTAAAATAATGGTGGATGTATGGGTCATGTTATGTACCCTGTGTGGGTAGTGGTGCCTGTGTGGGCCACGTTATATCTTGTGTGGATAATGGCGCTTGTGTGGGCCATGTTATGTACCCTGTGTGGGTAGTGGTGCCTGTGTGGGCCACATGTAGATAAGAAGTACATAGGTGCTTGTGTGGGCCATGTATTGATATGTACGCAGTTGCTTTGTGTGGGCCACGTATTGAGGACATTGGAAGACGAAATATAAGTTGCATGATTCCTGTGTGGATGTGTTGTGTGCATGTGAATTTAATTATAGCCTAAAAATAATGGTATAGCATATTGTGAATGCATGTGTGTGCATGCGGCAAGGTAAACATACCATCGAGGGCTTGCTGAGAAAGGCGAGTGGTCTGCTAGGTCATTTCTTGGTATCAGTGCAAAGGGATGCTACTTGTATGGGCGGGTAGACATCCTGATCCTCGGAAACCTTTGCCTTTAAAATAATAAAGATGTGTGTACTAGCGGCAAGATAATACTTCACTTGAGGGCTTACTAAGTAAGGTGAGTGCTCTGGCAGATAGTTTTAAGTACTAAAGTAGAGGGAAGCTACTTTTATAGGCGGGTAATCTTCCCTATCCTTGGGGACTTTCGCTTACATAAAAATTATGTACTTGTGCATATTAGATGTGTGTATGATATTAGATGTCGGGGATGTTATTAAAGATACATTATCTCAGTTGTTATTGATATTATGTGAGAAGCAGTTTATTTTGATATGTAAATATTAATACTCATTTGTCACACACTATTATAATTTATTCCACCTTTACTGAGAAGTGTCTCACCCTAGTGGATTAACAATTTTTCAGGTTCTTTTGGAGACCGAGTTTGAAGGCCTAGGCTGGGATTGTATTTGGTGGTTTCTTTTTGGGGTATTGTGAGATACTGGTATATATATATATATATATACAAATGTATTTATACTGGGTTATGTTTTAAATGCTAGATGTGGATATGGATATCTAGATGTTGTAGCGTTCATTTTTGGGTTTTTATATAGAACTCTGGTATTTATTTGAGGTTATTTATTTATATGTCGCTGTGTGCATGTTAATTATGGTATCAGATACAGGTGATTGGAACACATGGCACCCGAGCCCCACTTAGTGGGTTTTGGGGCATCACGTTGTGGTATCAGAGCATTAGGTTATAGATTCTACAGACTTTAGGATTGATTAATACTAAAGTATAGGTACGAATAAGGTTAAGGATAGGAATGGGTATATTAGGATGTTGATAAGATATTTTGAGTTTTGTTTCATAGCTTAGAGGCAGAAATCCCTTAATGGACTTCTTCGAGTTTCTGAATCTGGCCAGTTTCAAAAAGCCACAGTAAATCCGTTGACGGTGATGTTTTTTAGCAGAGAGATTGGAACTCAGAATTAGAACTTGAGAGTTAGGTTGATTTGGAGATAAGCTGGTTGTTTGATGTTTTAATTGAGGATTTAAATGTTAAGCTGATTCATTGTTCTATAACTGTATCTAATGTGATATGAAGGTTCTAAATTCGCCTCTGTCCTGTCTACATGATGGATTCCAGGGGAAAGGAAGTTGATACTACAGAGGAGAATGATGTAGGAGCTACCGATGAGGAAGAGATCGACACCTCCACTCTACTTTGGGGTTTAGCTTGACAGGTTTGGGAAGAAATTAGGTGAGACTTTGAAGGACAGAACTGCCCACCTGTGAACCACGACTGTTCGATTGACCAATTTACTCACCTAAAACCTTCTGCATTTGCGGGCGGTGTTGACCCACTCGTAGTAGAGAGCTGGGTGCAAGAAATTGAGAAAATGTTGGCAGTGTTATCTTGCACTGAGGCACAAAAGGTTCTCTTCTCTACCTTTAAGTTAACAGGGGAGGTCGAGCGCTAGTGGTAAGTAATAAAGCTGCTAGAGGAACACCGAGCAGTACCCACAGATATGACTTGGAGTTGATTTAAGGAGCTTTTATACGATCGGTACTTCCTTGTCACCACTAAGGCTACGAAGGTAGAGGAATTCTTCCACCTGACTTAGGGGCAACTTACTATGTAGCAGTACGCTGCGAAGTTCATGGAGCTATCTCGTTTTGCACCTTTTATGGTTGTAGATGAGTTCTAGAAGGCGAGGTGGTTTGAGAGGGGATTGAAACCAAGAATTCACGAAGAAGTGGTAGTTCTGAAGGTACAGAACTTTTCAGAACTGGTGGATAGAGCCACCATGGCAAAATTGAGTCTGCAGAGGAGTGCAGAGATGGCAGAGCAAAGGAAGAGGCCTATGCCTCCTAATTTTTCTTATGATGCCAGGCAGGGCTCGTGGAAGAGGGACAAATATGTTGGGGGACAGAGATCTAATAGAAGTAATCAAGGACGTCAGAGCGATTCGTCACCTCCCTATTGTGCTCATTGTAAGTTGAGGCATTGGGGAGAATGCCTAGCCAGGAACATTAAAGTGCTATCAGCGCAGCAGATACGGCCATATGGCTCGAGATTGTCAGGGACTACCGAACAACGCACTTGCTCCTGATCAGCACCAGAGGAATGAGCCACTGCCTCATGGTGGTCCAGCGCGTGTATATACCATGGTTTCGGCTGATAGGGATATTGCTCGTGGTGCAGGAGCAAGTATGGTTTTATATTAAAGATTGATTTGATTTTAGATTCATATGCTTACTTAGAATTGTGGAGTATATTAAATTTGTGGTGTAATGATGATTAGGTAATTTTAGAATTTTGTAAAAAGATTGATTAGTGAATTTCGAGGACGAAATTCTTTTAAGGAGGGGAGAATGTAACGACATAAAAAAAAATTTAAAATTTTATTATTATTAATTAATTATTATTAAGAAAATTAATTAAATTAAGAAATTTGAGGATTTTGGATATATATATATATATATAAGTATATATGTAAGTATATATATATATATATATATAAGTATATATAAGTATATATAAAAGTAAAAGTAAAGGATAAAGGAAAGAGAAAAAAAAAAAAAGGAAACTTAGTGGTTAAGTTGGTGGAGAAGTAGGAGAGGAAAGAAGAAAAAAAAAAAAAAAACTCCTTCTCACGCACACACAGCAGGGAAAGAAAGAAAGAGAAAAAAAAAATTCTCTCAGCTCACGCTCTCCACTCCTCTTCTCTCTACGATTTCGCAACGGATTCTCATCCAATTGAAAATCCGAAAATACCACTAGACTTCATTCTTCACCATCGACATATCTATCGAAATGGATTTGTTGTAGGAGCAACGTGGGCATATCTCCTGGGGTAAGGCGAATTCTCATTCTTACCTCAATTTTTCTTAAATTTTAAGCCAAATTGATGATCAAACACCACCACGAGAATCTAGGGATGATGCTCCACAAGTTTAGCGGAGCAGATTTCTCGTGAGATCATTGTAGAGATAGCCCCAAAATTGGGATAAATGAATTATTTAGGAATTAACTATTATTTAATTATTGTAAATTAGGAAAGGTTAAAATAATATTTTATTGGGGTTGATTTGATTGAATCAGGGTTTGGGTAAGTGTTGCGGGTATAATTTTGGGAGCTTTACAGACGTGGTCCAGGGAATCAGGTAAGGGGAAATAAAATTATATCAGTATTTTATTAAGGTGAACCGGTTATTTATGAGCGTATGAAATTTATTATTTATCTATATGATTTTTAGAACTGCTTGAGTACTAGAAAATGATGATTTTGTTTAAGATTTATATTTGGGATAATTGCATATGATATTAAATTCGTGTAACATGGGAATAATTTTTCCTAATAAATTGAATATAAATTGTTGTGGCATTTGGGTTTGCATATGGGAATGTTTGGAATGATTATGACATGATGAATAAATTGTTATGTTTTACTCCTATATGGAAATGTATTGATCTGTTGGGATACTGTGTGGGAAATGAATTGATCTATTGGAATCCTGTGTGGAAATGCATTGATGCATCAGTGTGAATTAAGTGGTGTGGTTATTCATATGCATCTCAATATAACGTTGGCATGAAGAGGTTGTTATATTTCCTAGATATAAATCATGATATGACGTTGGCAAGTTAAGGAGCTCATCATACTGTAATTTGTATGGGGTAGGGCATTGGTAGGTCGAGGAGCTTGCTCTACTGATGTATGACAGGTAGGTCATAGGGACTGGATTAGTGAATAGTGGTGCCTGTGTGGGCCACGTGTCACGGAAGTTGGAGTGGTGCCTGTTTGGGTCACGTTATATCTTATGTTGATAATGGCGCCTGTGTGGGTCATGTTATGTACCCTGTGTGCTTAGTGGTGCTTGTGTGGGTCACGTTATATCTTGTGTGGATAATGGCGCCTGTGTGGGTCATGTTATGTACCCTGTGTGGGTAGTGGTGCCTATATGGGCCACGTGTAGATAAGAAGTATGTAGGTACCTGTGTGGGCCACATACTGATATGTACGCAGTTGATCTGTGTGGACCACGTATTGAGGACATTGGAAGACAAAGTATAAGTTGCGTGATTCCTGTATGGATGTGTTGTGCGCATGTGAATTTAATTATAGCATAAAAATAATGGCATAGCATATTGTGAATGCATGTGTGTGCATGCGGCAAGGTAAACACACCACCGGGGGCATGCTAAGAAAGGCGAGTGCTCTGCTAGGTAGTTTCTTAGTATCAGTGCAAAGGGAAGCTACTTGTATAGGCGGGTAGACATCCCGATCCTCAGAAATCTTTGCCTTTAAAATAATAAAGATGTGTGTATTGGCGGCGAGGTAATACTTCACCTGAGGGCCTACTAATTAAGGTGAGTGCTCCGGTAGATAGTTTTTAGTACTAGAGTAGAGGGAAGCTACTTGTATAAGCGGGTAATCTTCCCCATCGTCGAGGACTTTCACCTACATAAAAATTATGTACTTGTGCATATTAGATGTGTGTATGATATTAGATGTCAGGGATGTTATTAAAGGTAAATTTTATCAGTTGTTATTGATATTATGTGAAAAGCAGTTTATTTTGATATGTAAATATTAAAACTCATTTGTCACACACTATTATAATTTATTCCACCCTTACTGAGAAGTGTCTCACACTAGTGGATTAACAATTTTTCAAGTTCTTCTAGAGACCGAGTTTGAAGGCCTAGGCTGGGATTGTATTTGGTGGTTTCTTTTTAGGGTATTGTGAGATACTAGTATATATATATACAAATGTATTTGTACTGGGTTATGTTTTAAATGCTAGATGTGGATATGGATATCTGGATGTTGTAGTGTTCGTTTTTGGGTTGTTATATAGAACTCAAGTATTTATTTAAGGTTATTTATTTATGTGCCGCTGCGTGCATGTTAATTATGGTATCAGATACAGGTGATTGGAACACGTGGCACCCGGGCCCCACTTGGCGGGTTTTGGGGCGTCACAATGTTAAACAATGTTGAGCATATTGTTATCCTTGACTTTGAGTATATTGAACATTTTCACATGCTATACATAGTTGATGTCACATGGAATATTTTTATATTGATAATGTGTATGGAATATGAAATATTTATGATAAACATATTAAACGATGTTTAGCATATTGTTATCCTTGATTTGGAGCATATTGAACATTTCCACATGCTATACATAGTTGATGTCACATGTTAAAGAACGCTTATAATAAGGGGGAGCCTTTTCATAGGAACCCTCATCTTTGCTCCTCGTTTGTCATCATCAAAAAGGATAAGATTGTTAGCCTAACAGGGTTTTTCAATCTTATTTTGATGATAACAAGAACACTCATGGTTAATCATGGAAGTAAGTTGGAAATAAAAGTCAATCAAATGAAAGCTTCTCAGTATATTGAAGTAATGAACGACAAATGAAGAGTTTAAAGGCTAAGCAGGACTTGAAGTAAAGACTGAACCTCAAGAGGCTACAAGACTTAGTGATTAAAAAGATCATACTTAGAAGGATATTTGTAAGTACTTCAAGTCATTACTATTTAGATATGTGAAGCCCCTTAAAATACAAAGACTTAAAGACCAGCACTTGAAAAACCCTTGAAAATGTTTTTTAAAATTTGTATTTGAGTTTTTCAAGTAAGTTAGATTTTAAAAATCAAAAATAAAAAAAAAATATTTGAAAAGAGAGGATTGCCCAGCCGACTGACCATTTTGAACGTGGTTCAGTCAGCCGACTGACACAAGTTATATTTGAAAACAACCCAAGTTATATTTTGAAAACCTATCCAGCCGACTGACCTTTCTGAACTAGAATCAATCAACCAATTGAGATCCTTGCCTGCCCAGTCGACTGACCATTTTGAACATGGTTCAGTCAATCGACTGACATTTTCTTGAAATAAATTTTTGGTAGACAGAATGTCCTTAGTCATCTGTCCAACTAACTAACCAATACAAATGTTGACCCAATCAGCAAGTCAGCCGACTGACTCTACAGAGATCTTGAATTTCAAACTATACGGAAATCTTTTCAAAAATAATTCTAAGATTTAATATCTTTTGAAAAGTTGCCTAAATACTCCATGTTAAATGAGGAAACTTTTATTTAAGAAGTCTACAAATAAAGGAGCTGCTGGGGGTGTTGGAGTGTACTGAGGAGCAAAAGGTGAAGTATGCTACTTACAAATTAGTGGGAGAAGCAAAGAGATGGTGGCGATCGGTGAAACTAGTGAAGGAGCAACGCCCAAAGTCGGCGGCTATCACTTGGAGCTGGTTCAGGGAGGTCTTCTTCGATAAGTATTTCCCTACTATCACCCGTGCAGCTAAGGTTGAGGAATTCTTTCAGCTGACTTAGGGACCTATGACTGTGCAGCAGTATGCGGCCAAGTTTGTGGAGTTGTCCCGTTTTGCTCCACACATGGTTCTGAACGAGCCACTGAAGGCATGAATGTTTGAGAGGGGACTGATACAGAGCATATGCGCACAAGTGGTGGCATTGTTGACTTAGAGCTTTGCTGAGTTAGTGGATCGGGCCATGGTAGTTGAGGCCAACATTCAAGAAGGGGATAGTGTAGTGAACCAGAAGAAGAGGCCCTTGCCTCAAGGGTTCCAGACCAACACTAGCCAGGGTTCTTACAAGCTGCCTAGTAATTTCTCGGACCAGCAACCGGAGATGGGGTACCAATGCCATTAGGGGGGTTCCCAACATCCTATATGTTCTAGATGTCATCAGAGGCATTAGGGCCAGTGCAGGAGAGGACCAGTTGTCTGCTACCAATGTGGAGAGGCAGGACATCGGATGCGGGATTGCCGTGCGGTGTTAAACTACATGCCGCCATAATCGCAGAATCGAGGACGTCCACAGGCACCTCGAGGTGGTTACCAGCAAGGTGTGGCTTAGGAACGAGTATACTCACTTACGTCGGGTGATGTAGAGAACGCCAGCGATGTGGTGACAGGTACTATTTCCATATTGTCAGATAGTGCTGTTATATTATTTGATTCAAGTGCAACCCACTCGTTTGTGTCTTCGAGATTTGTTAAACTATGTGGGTTAGAGGCTCAATTGTTAGAGACTGAGTTAGGAGTGGGCACACCGATAGGGTCAGTGTTAATATGTAGCAAGGTGATCAGGGATTATCCAGTAGAGATTCAGGGGAGAGTGCTGCCTACTAGTTTGATAGTCCTTGATATGCATGGTTTTGACATTATTCTGGGCATGGACTGGTAGTAGTTGTGTTTGCGTTGAAGATCTGGCGACACTATCTTTATGGTGTAAGGTGCGAGATCTTTACTAACCATAAGAGTCATAAGTACCTCTTCACTCAGAAGAAATTGAATATGAGGCAGCACAGATGGCTCGAGTTAATAAAAAATTATGACTGCACCATTAGCTATCACCTAGGAAAGGCGAACGTGGTAGCTGATGCATTGAGCTGGAAATTTGGGGGTGCGTCAGCCTCAGCAGTTATGGCTTCTCATCATATCGTGATGGATCTGGAGAGGTTGGGTGTAGAATTGGTATAATGGAATCATCAGGCACTCATTTCTAGTCTGGTGGTTCAACCGACTTTACGGGAGAGAATTAGAACAACTCAATTGAAAGATGCAGAGTTGATGGAGATTGTAGAGAAGTTACAAGATGGACAACACACAGAATTTAATGTTGCTGAGGATGGAGTTCTCAAATTTCACACTCGATTGTGTGTGCCAGATGACGTAGAGATAAAGAATACGATTCTGGGGGAAGCTCACCGCTCTCTCTATACTGTTCACCCAGGTAGCACGAAGATGTATAGAGACTTATGAGAATCTTTTTGGTGGAGTAATATAAAGAGGGAAATTGCTAAATTTGTGGGTTAGTGCTTGACATGTCAGCAGGTAAAGGCAGAACACCAGAGGCCAGCTGGACCACTTCAGCCACTGGACATCCCTACGTGGAAGTGGGAGCATCTCTCGATGGACTTTGTATCGAAATTGCCTTCAGCGTTGCATGGGCAAAATGTCATATGGGTAGTGGTTAACAGATTAATGAAGACTGCCTATTTCATTCCGATTAGAACCAGTTATTCCATGGATAAGCTGGTAGAACTCTATGTTCAGAAGATAGTCAGGTTTCGTGGCGTGCCTATGTCCATCGTTTCATATCGGGATCCGCATTTCACTTCCCGTTTCTGGAAGAGTTTACAAGGAGCATTGGGTTCTCAACTCACTTTCAGTACTACATTTCAACTCACTTTCAGTACTACATTTCACCCTTAGACGGATAGACAATTCAAACGAACCATTCAGATTCTCGAGGATATGTTACGAGCATGTGTGTTAAATTTTGGGGGCAGTTGGATCCAATATCTGCCGTTGGTTGAGTTTGCATCCAATAACAGTCACCAGGCCAGCATTGGGATGACACCATATGAGGATTTGTATGGTCTCCAGTGCAGATCTCCGTTGTACTGGGACGAAGTAGGCGAGCGGCAGATTTTTGGGACTAGAACTTGTTCAACAGACCTCTGTAAAAGTCGAGCTTATCAAGGAAATGATTAAAGTAGCCTAGAGTCGGTAGAAAAGTTATATGGATACTCACTGACGAGGGCTAGAATTCGAAGTAGGTAATATGATATTCTTGAGGATTGCTCCGATGAAGGGGGTGATGAGGTATGGAAAGAAGGGCAAGTTGAACCCTGGATACGTTGGACTGTTCGAGATCCTGGAAAGGATTAGTTCAGCAGCGTACAAGATAGTACTACCCCTAGTGCTGTCCAGGATACACAACGTGTTCCACGTGTCCATGTTGAGGAGGTATATTCCAGACCCCTCGCATGTGATCAGTTATGAATTGTTGGAGATCGGGGATACTCTAGCATACAAGGAGGTACGAATTCAGATTTTGGATTGGAAAATACAGGAATTGCGTACTAAAGATATACCGTTAGTAAAGGTGTTGTGGTAAAATCATGCAGTTGAGGATGCTTCTTGAGAGTTAGAAACATAAATTTGCTAGAAATACCCACAGCTGTTCAGCGAGGGCTAGTGCCAGATAAGTAAGAGTGTGGTTACATATGGAGGAATTAAAGTAGGTTGTGTAGTTAATTGTTGGTAGTTTTAATTATGGATAATCTTTGGGAAACTTTGTTATGATTATTGTAATTTACCAAAGGCAGTATTGTAACCACGATACTCCTCTGTCATAAGTGAGGGTAGTTAATAAATTTGGGACGGGGCCGCTATGTGGGAGGCTATCGACTCTTCTGCAGACAGGGATCGTGAGTTAAAAATGTGATTGGTAATAGTTAACAAATTTCGAGGACGAAATTTTTGTAAGGAGGGGAGAATGTAGTGATCCTTAAAAAAATAAAAATAAAAATAATATAAAAAATTAAAAAAATTAAAAATATTATTAAAAATTAAAATTAAAATTTAAAAAAAAAATTAATTATTATTAATTAAATAATATAATAATAATAATAATAATAATATAATATTATAATGATGTATATATAAAATAACCTAAAGGATCCTGAGATCCTTCAAGATTAAGAAAAGAAATAGAGAGAGAGAAGGGCGTCTCTCACGTCTCCGTCTCCTCCGTCTTCTCTCTCCCACTATCCTCAATTTCGTCTCCGATATTTGGTTGATCGAAAATCCGAAAATATCGTTAAGCTCTGCTCGCCGCCACCGACATTTCTACTAGAGCGGATCTGTCGTGGGAGCGACGTAGGCATATCTCCTGAGGTAAGGCCAAATCTCAAACTTACCTCAATTTCTCTTAAATTATAAGCCCCATTAACAAACGGAAATTACCAGGAGATTCGTGGGGAGATTCTCTACAATCTAGCCGAAGCGAGTTTTTGAATTTGAGCTCCGGGGTACCAATCATAAATTGGGGGTAAGTTTGATAATTTAGGATTTTATTAGGCTATTTAAGATATTCAAAACTTAGGGAAATTTTAGGGAAAGTTACTCTAAGAATTATGATGAATAATATGGTGAAATTTTAATTTTAGGGTTCAGGGTTTTTTGAACACCCGGGGCGTAGGTAGGGATGTTATCGGACTTTTTCAGGAATCAGGTAAAAAGATTAAGTTAAGTCAGTAACTTTATGAAAATTGAATCAATTAAATTGTTATGTTTATATAAATTTATTTATTTATTTATTTATTTATTCATTTGGGAATTTAAAGGCTATTTTGGAAACCAACCGTTCAAATGGATTTTACAAACCTAGGATATATGGTATGGTATTTTTGAATAAAATGAACGGTGGAAAGCTAGTTTGTTTATATGGATATGTTAAAATGTGAAAAAAAATCATGTGGCAGATGATTTAATTTGTATGGATTATTGTATATATGGATTTGAGATTTTGAAATATTGAATTGTTTGTGAAATACTGGAAATGCTTGTGAAAATATTGGAACTGTTTATGAAATGCAAGTGTTTGAATTAACGGCTGGTGGCTAGGTATTGTTTGATTGGCTAAGGGCCATGATTATTATTTGATGGCCGAGGGCCAAGTTTTAATTGATGGGTTATATTTTGTGGCCGAGTGCCAGGTGTTTGGAATAACAGGAAATATATATGAATTAATGTTTTAAATGGTGATTTTTATTATCCAAATTGCATTATATGCTTTAGGAACCCTGGGGACCAATGTATTGTGAGCACGGTACCGTTGCTAGTTAGACCATGTGCACCCACACTATCTGGATAGAAGTGTAGGGGGTCCAGCCGACTACCTGCGTGAGGTTGAAGTAAGGGCATCGGACCTACAGCTTTGCTGTGGATGCCTGCAGATGTGTTTGCTTAGGATGTTGTATTTGACTTTGTTTAGACTGATCACCTAGGCTTAGCCCAACCTTCGGGCTGCACAACCCATGCCATGGGGATGTAAATGGCGTGTTTGTCACAAGGAGTGTCTTATATGCATATATGTTAATTTATGTGAATACGGTTAATTAATAAGATAATTTCGAGAGCTTACTGAGAAAGGTGAGTACCCTGGTAGCAGTAATGGTACTAGAGTAGAGGGAAGTTACTTGTATGGGTGGGTAATCTTCCCTATCCTCGGCTAATTGTGTGTGTGAGTGTGAAATAAGAATGTTTTCATAAATGAGTTTATCTGCTTGGTGAACTGGTTATTTTCTATACACTAAATGCATGCTAGCCAATCACTGACATTAACTTAGTCTTTCCCTTACGGAACTGTGCCTCACCCCTACTTTACAAACTGTCTTTTTAGAGAATCCTAGAGATCGGGTCTAGCAGGCTAGAGGAGCCAGGCTAGTGATGTAAATTTTATGTAGGTAGTGTGTAGGTAGAGATTTTATTTTTGTTTAGTTTTATAGGATGTAGTTATGTAGAAATGGATATATTTGTGTATAAAGATAGTAAGAACTCTGGTAATGTAATTTGAGGATTTTATATTTTATTTCCACTGTGTATATGTGTTTTATATTTGATGAACAAGGTATCAGATACACAGATGTCACTAAAGTAGCATTTTGGGCCCACGTGATGGGTCGGGGTCATTACAGTCTTACTGAGACGTGTCTCACCCAAGTATTAAATATTTCAAGAAACCGAGATTGAGTTAGTAATAGAGCTCCCTGATAGAGTGAAGTAGGGACCCTGATATATAGGGTGAGTGTTTGATCTAGGGATGGATGTTTCCCCTAGAGTTTTGTTATTTTGGGATATTTATTAATGTATGTATTTTTGGATGGGTTATACTCTGGTATGTATATTTGCTGTGGCGTATGTATATATTGTCTTCCACAGAAAAGTATTTGAAATGTAATGTGACCAGTATACTGATGCCCACTGCGGGTCAGGTGATATGTATGGTATCAGGGTATTGACGTGTCCAATAAATATGATGTAAAAAAAATGGTATGAAAAATCGGGGCATCACAGTTTGGTATTAGAGCCTAGATTGCTAGGTTCTGCAGACTTTAGTAAATAGTGGAATACAATACCAGAGTATAGGAATGGATTTTGAGGAAAATAAGAGATGGGTAGATTGAAATATGGGTCAGTCATTATAAAGGATGAGGTGAGAATTTAGGGTTTTATCTTGTGGCCTAGAGACAGGAGTACCTAGGTTGTTTCTGTGTTTTTCCTAGGGTAACGATTTTAGAAAAACCATGGATACCATCGCTGGGTCTTGTTTCTAAGTGGTATGACTGAATCTTAAATGGGAATTGAGGATGTGGAGAGAAATAGTCGTAGAAGAGTAATTTGTGAGTTATAGCAGTGTATTGGTTGTGTGATAGTAATTGTGTGCTAAGATTAGCTGTTCCCTTTATAAGATGGATTCGGGGAACAATAACACGAGTGCAGGAGGTGATAGAGTAGAACTTCCCAGTATGGGACTGAATCTTAGATGGGAATTGAGGATGTGGAGAGAAATAGTCGTAGAAGAGTAATTTGTGAGTTATAGCAGTGTATTGGTTGTGTGATAGTAATTATGTGCTGAGATTAGTTGTTCCCTTTGTAAGATGGATCCAGGGAACAGTAACATGAGTGTAGGAGGTGATAGAGCAAAACTTCCCAGTATGGGTGGAGGAGACCCTAACGCAGTAATGAGTTGCTGCTTCAACTCCTGGAAGCTCTATTTACATTCGTTAGACCACTCAAACTTTACTCCCTTCCTGGTGAATATGGTCAATGGGCCTGATAGTTTAGAGATGCCCTCCACAAACCTGCGATAGTACCCAACCAATCCCAAGAAACTCCGAATCTCCTGCACATTCTTCGGTCATACCCAGTCTACTATCGCTTCAATCTTACTCGGATCAACAAAAATACCCCCTTGGATATAACGTGTCCAAGGAAGGTAACTTGCTCAACCAGAACTCACACTTCTTAAGCTTTGCATACAACTTCTTCTCTCACAGTACCTGAAGCACTATACTCAGATGTTCCTCATGCTCCTCTGGGCTCTTTGAATATACTAGTATATCATCAATAAATACTACCACAAACTGATCCAAATACTGGTGAAAGACCTTGATCGTAAAATCCATAAACACCACAGAAGCATTCGTTAAACCAAATGACATAACCAGAAATTCATAATGACCATACCGTATGTGTTCTAAATGCCATCTTCGGAACATCTTCTGCCCTGACTTTCACCTGATGGTACCTAGAGCATAAGTCTATCTTTGAAAAGATTTGTGTCCCCTATAGCTGATAAAAAAATCATTGATACGAGGGAGGGGCTATTTATTTTTTATAGTTAATTTATTTATTTCCCTGTAGTCGATGCATAACCTCATTGACCCATCCTTCTTCTCCACAAATAAAACCGGTGTTCCCAAGGGCAACACACTAGGCCGAATAAACCCCTTATCTAACAGTTCCTGCAACTATTCTTTTGGGATATCCTCTACCCTCAGCTCCCTTTCTGACACCGCCTTTACACAAGCTAAATATCCCTAACAACCTTCTAATAAGCAATCTATGTGCCTGAATAGCGGATAGTAACTGAGGTAGGGTGCGCACACATGATCCCATGAATCTATACTCCAGTACCTTTGGAGGTTTGAGCACTACCTCTCTTTGATGACAACCAATGCTGGCATAGTGGGAAGCTAGTTAGCCCATTCCCAAGATTACCTCAAACTCATACATCTCTAAAACCATCAAATTAGTTGACAAAGACCTCCCCTAAATACTTACTAGAAAGCCCCTGAGTACCTTTCTGCATATCCCTATAGCCCTAGTCAATGTAGTAACAGACATACTAATATCTACTACTGAGGTTCAAACCCACGCAACTTAACATATTCCCAGGCGATAAAAGATTGAGTTGCCCCTGAATCAAACATGGCTGTAGCTTTATATGACATTATTGAAATAGTACCTATCATCACATCTCCTACCGCCTCAGCATCTCCCAGCGTTAGTGCATAAACTCACGCTGGAGCAGTATTCCTTTGCTGTCTGCCTTGAGGTGCCTGATAGCCTCCTCTATATGGTCGAGGGGCAGCTACTAACGCTAGTGGTGTCTGACAATTTCTCACGATATGTCTAGGCTGGTGGCACTGATAACAGACAACCTCCCTTACTCATCATTCTCTCGAGTGCCTCTTAAAACATCTAGGACAAGAAAGTGGCATATGTATGCTCTGTACTACTTGATCTCCTCCTCTCTATCATCATCCCCCTTTGCTACCATATCTCCTCCACAGCCCTCGACTAGACCTTGCCTAAAAATCAGGAGGCACGGGCCTCTTCTTCTGGCTCTGCACTGCTATGCCTCTCTATAGGCCGCTCTCAATCACTACAACCCTGAGTACTATCTTTGAGAAGGTCTGAGCCCGGAAGCCTACCACTTGCTCATATAGGTTATGCCTCAGGCCCTTCTCAGACTTCCTCGCCTTCCTCTCCTCATCTGGCACCAGATATGGGGTGAATCAGAACAACTCAATGAATCTCATTGCATACTGTTGCACTGTCAAAGGCCACTGTGTCAAATACAAAAACTCTGATGCCTTTACACTCCTGACCATAGCGGGAAAGTACCGCCCGAAGAAAATTTCCCTGAAGCGATTCCACACCATCACTATAGGGTCAAACCTCTACTTCTCCAATAATCTCACCGACCTCCACCAGCGCTTTGCTTCCCCAGTCAATTTAAATGGGGCAAATAACACCTTCTACTCGTCTATACATGAAAGGACTACCAGTAACTTTGAAATCACCCCACTAATATTGTATAATCATTTTTGGGGTTATTACAATATAGTTAAAAATGTCAAAAATATGTGATAATCATAGTACTAATTTATCATAATAATAACACATTACCTGTAATAATAATACTATTATGATAATAACACATATATATCTCATAATATTAATGACACATAATTACTAATACAATAGTATAATACCTTTATAATAATAATAATAATTGTAGACACCCTATTTTTTTCCCGAGCCAAATATAACAAAGGGGTTATTATTATTATTTTTTTTTATTATTATTATCATTTTATTAGTATTATCATTATTATTATTATTATTAGCAATATTAGTATTGTTATTATTATTATTATTATTATTATTATTATTATTATTATTATTATTATTATTATTATTATTATTACCATAAAAGTACAAAAAAGGAAAAAAATAAAAAAAAAAAAGAAAAGAAAAGAAGGAGCTTAGGGTTTAGATACATTGGGCTTTATAAATAAAAAGCAAAACAAGAAAAGGGGGGGAGGGGGGGGAGGCTAAACAGAAAAAATAAACCCTAGCCACAACTCCTCTTCCTCTCCTAACTCTCGCCTCGTCTCTCGGATCTCTTCTTTCTCACGCTTTTTCCCTCTCCATTCACGGCAGCCGGCCACCCTCACTCTCCATCTTCACACACCTTTCACAGCCCCCAGTCACCACTTTTTCCTTCAGCACGACCGGCCCCCCACTGCCAGCTTCTTCCTCTCCTTTGGCAGAAATAACCCAACCATTTTCCCCACCTCACAGTCGCTGAAGGCACAGCCGCAGGAGATCCAATACCTACGCACCACCATGGCTCCGGCCTCAACTCCGGCATCTGGTCCCCATGATCATTATGACCTATAGTAGCTACAGTAACCACAGGAGATCCACTACCAACGCACCACCACGGCTCTAGCCTTAACTCTAGTGACCCATACTCAGTCCTTGCACCCCCTGGCGAGTTCCCTAGGCTCGCATGCACAACACGCATACACCATACACACACACTGAACGCACACACATCACACACAGTCTAGCATAACTAATGTTTTTGTTATTGTTGTATGTTTAATGTTTGTGTATTTAGGATAGTTTTTATTGTTATACTTGTTTAATTAGGGGCGTTGTTGTTTGATATTTATATATTTAGGGCTTTTGTTATTGTATGTCATACTTAATGTTCACAATAGGGTCTTATTCAACATTAGTATTTAGGGTTTTTTTCATAAATAATGTTCATTATTATTGTTCATATTTAGTGTTTATTTCATATCTAGCATATTAATTTTTAGGGTTGTACATCAATTTTTTATTCGATTTATTTCAATAATTTCCCATTTAGTGGTCATATTAATATTTACATATTAGTACTAGTTTTAAATTGTTTCCATAATTTCACTATTTGCTTACCATTGTATAATTACTCACTAAATTTAGATTTAATTGGTTTCCATGTTTTGATCATAAGTTTGAATTTTTTCCTTAATCTTGGTAATTGCTTCCATATGTGTGTATTATGTATATCCTTAACTGTGTGTTAATATTGAGGTAAGTATTATTAAAATATGTATATTATCTTTATTATTATTATTATTATTATTATTATTATTATTATTGTATTATTTATTATTACTATTATTATTATTATTATTATTATTATTATTACTATTACTATTATTTATTATCATTATTATCACCATTATTGTGTTTATATTAATATTATTATTATTATTATTATTATTATTATTATTATTATTATTATTATTTTATTTTATTATTATTATTATTATTATTATTATTATTATATTTTGAAGTATATGTATATTCAATTGTGTTATTTTTAGTATTTGTATTAACCTATTATTATTTTAGTGTTATTATATTTTTGTTATTAAATATTTTTGATTTTTTATCCCTATGATTTGAACGAAATGGTACATGCTTTTTTAAACTTCACATACCTCATTTCTAAGGGAATATATATATGACGTATATATTTTGTATGATTTATTTATTTATTTTGCATGTGCATTTCACAAATTTGTAAAAGCGAGTAATTTTAAAGATTTATTAAATTGGATTAGTAGGATAATTTTTAATTAATTAAGTACCATTCATATGAACGGGCGTGTAGGGGGTGCTAATAAATACCTTCCCCTCACGTAACCAAATTTTCGACCCCTGCTTTGGTAACGCAAACCGATCCTACCTTTGATTAGGTAGAAATCATGTGTTCTAACCATACTAAAAGGTTAGTGGCGACTCAAATATTCATATTTTTCCTAAAAATTAAAATCACAATTTTTATTTCGCTACCCTGGGGCATAGGCGCCCCAGGACGTCGCGACAGTTTGGTGACTCCGCTGGGGACATTAGAGAGTCGAGCTAGTAATTAATTAGGAATTATCCCAAATTTTAAATTTATTAAGTCTTTTAATTACTCTACTTTATTTTGTAAATAATATACTCCCAGATTTGAATAATTGCTTTGTGAAAATTATAATATGTTTAACTTAGTGTGGGTATATGTTTCCATATTTGTAAATATCTTTGAGTTAATGTGAATATTCACAAGTATCATTGAGATAATGTGAATAGTTAATTTTCATATATGTGAATATCCTTGATTTAATATGAATATTTTGTTACCGTATTTGTAAATATTCTGGATTTAATGTGAATATTTAGTTTCCACGTTTTTGAATATCCTTGATTTGACGTACATATTTGTTACTATATTTTTAAATATTATGGATTTAATGTGAATATTCAGTTTCCATATTTGTGAATGTCCTTGATTTTATGTGAATATTTGCTATTATATTAAGTAAATATATATTCTAGATTTAATATGAATATTTAGTTCCCATATTTGAAAATATCCCTGATTTAATGAGAATATTTGTTTCCTTGTTTGTTTGAATAAAGCATGTGAATATATTTCATTAATTATGAATATTTGTTTAAATAAGCATGTAAATATCTTTCATTGTTTTTGAATAATTATTTACATCCTTGTTTGAATAAGCATGTGATTAATTGTGAATAAGCGTGTGACATGCATGTGGGGTAGCGAGATAATGCTAAACTTGGATTCACACGCTTTCACTCCGCTCAATTTCAGTTTTGTCCAAACCCCTTTTGGATGACGATGAGGGTCAAATTGGGAACCTTTTGTCAATAGGGATTAGAACCTAACCACACGTGATCACCCCTAAGATTCCCTCCATAGGATAGAGCCTTGATAAACTTTAGCAAGTCACCTACTGGGGTTAGGAGAAAAGTCACATCCTTCTTCACATTATGTAATCGAGTCTTTTGTGTGTGTGTGTGTGTCTATATATATATTTGTGTTATACGTGTCACACATTTTGCATCCATTTTAGACATGCATACCACTTAGCCAATATTTTTAAAGCAATCCAAGCCCAACTCTCTTTAAACTCGGGCCTCGACCCATCAAAAAATAGTTTGAAGCCCATATTTTGAAATAACTGAGGTCCAAGTGCACATCAGAGTCTACAAGCCCACAATGAACTAACCCAATGGGTTGACTCGCCCAAGTTAACCCCAAACCCAGATCATAACCTGATCCATCATAGGATCTAAGGTACATGGACCATCTCAAGGAAAGGAATGGGTGATGGAGGAATTGAATTGAAATAGTGGTCCATCAATGGTCGTCTTAATCTTGAAATCTTTCATTAGTGGAATTTTTTTCTAGAATTCTGGCAAAGTGGTTATCTAGGTAGCATTGTATTCATCCACTTCATGCATAATTTCACACACAACCATGCACGATAGGTTGCATGCATATTCATATCTCTATTTATATGTATGTTTGTACTAGTTACACCCATGCATAAACACCCATTGCATCCCATGGTCATGCATTAAATACTGACGCATTCATGCATTACTTAATCATGCATTCGTGATTCTAAAAAGGGAAGTTTTGATCTGCAACTCTCTTAAGGAAAGAAGCTGCCCGAGTAATCAAAAGCAATATTGAGACCACTACGCACCCGTAAAACACCAAGCGAAAGGCAAGAGAAATGAGTGAACAACTAGAAAACAAAGTTATGGGTGTGGAACAAGGACAAAAGGAAATAAACAATAAAATAAGTAAGGTTTTGGAGCTGCTGATGAACAAAGGAAAAGCAGCGCAGGTTGATCTTGAGATAGATGCAAACCCCACTCATCCTCCAGGGTTCTCCCCAAATCATGGACAAACATCAGCTCCACCACCTGTCGTCATGGAGGGTCCAATGCCAAATATATCTCCATTCATCCCTACTGTACCAGCACAGGGGTTCCCAGTGGCAGGAACACCCTAAGTAGTAGCTTCTGATATTGGGATGAGTAAATCTAAGGCTGAGTGTCATTGTGACATGCTGAAGGAATGCTTGAGAGCCATTGAAGGATCTTATACATTCGACTTCATTAATCCTAATGACCTTTGCCTAGTGCCGAAGGTCACTCTACCGTAAAAATTCAAGATGTCAGACTTTGAAAAGTTCGACAGAACCCGATGTCCTTGAACCCACTTAGTGATGTACTATCAAGCGATGGCAGCTTACTCAGATGACAAAAAGCTAATGATGCACTACTTTCAAAGCAATTTGACCAGGTTTGCTATCCATTGGTTCACTCAGTAAGATAAGGCCTGGGTCTGCACTTGGAAGGACTTGACCAATGCCTTTGTCACTCACTACCGCCATGTGACGGAGATGACACCTGACCAAATAACTTTGCAAGAAATGGATAAGAAATCAGGTGAAACATTCAGAGAGTATGCTTATAGGTGAAGGGATATGTTGATCTAGGTGGACCCCTCGGTAAGTGACCGAGAGACCATTTCTTTGTTCGTGAGCACACTAAAAGACTCCTGTCGCACGCATCTTTGGGGAACAACTCCCCATGATTTCATGGATATTGTGACTACAGGAGGGATAATTGAAGTCGACATCAAGGTGGGTCTAGTCAGGGATGGTGGCACAGAAATCGGTCCGAGCAAAAAGTGAACCAATAGGAAGAAGGAGGAAGAGACACAAATGATCCAGGGGTAGTTTAATTGGAAGAATCAGTACACAAGAGGTCGGAACCAATGGCCAAAGAGAAACTTTGTTTTTGAACCTGCGGTAAATCAAATGGTGCATACAAGCATGAGGTCTCAGTTCATGGCTCCTAGGCTCATGCTAACCCTTCAAAATTAGAAAGCACAAGACCAGAACATACCTAGTAACTTTTGAAGGGTGGACCCCATTCCCATGACATATGCTGAATTATTTCCTCAGCTGCGAAAAGTAATGGTATCTGCAATCCTTGGAATGCCCGTTACGAACCCTCCTCCACAATGGTATGATCCCAAGGCCCGTTGTGAGTACCATGCTAACTCTCCCGGCCATACTATTGACCGATGCTAGGCCTTTAAGCATAAAGTGCAATCATTAAAAGATGCAGGATGGTTAGCTTTTGACGACAAGGAACTAGGAGTCCAGAGGAATCCTCTACCCAATCACAGGGAAGGAAGTGATTAACATATCTGGAAGATTCCTAAATCAATGGTTTTACTCGTCAACCGCAGAGGCTAAAATACTGGATTAGCAAGCTTTTGATTATCTAGTCCCCTTCATAGGATGTTTTTATTTTCCTTATTGTTATTTTCCTTTTGTAATTCGTTGATACCCTTGTCTCGAAAGTTTTTATTTCATCGATAAAATGAATTATGCATTTCCAAATATCATTTGCATCATAAGGTCAATTGCCAAAATTTGTTTACTTGTGTTTTATGTAAGAATAGGGAAAACAACAATACTAGTACCCATAAGCCTGAAACTGATGTTAATCTTGAATATTCAAGCCATGAGGCAGAAGTGGAGGAAGATGAAATAATTGTTCTCACCTTATGAGTTCAGATTTTCAGGAAAAAATATTGTACTCTCGAAGGAATTCAACAAAGTGGCTGTGCTGTTCCGATAATTTCATCTTTGGCCGACCATTTATCCCTAAAAAGAACCAAATATTGATTTACCATTTGTTAACCTATTTGAGCCTGATTTTTAAATAAAATTTTCTTAAAAGTCAGTTCACTAAAAATTTAACCTGGGTTTGGATCCCTTAGCGTTTGACAAGTCATTTGAGACAATAATCATTACCAAAAGGATAGCAGGCCAATTTTCTACTATCCAAAAGAAAGGCAAAGAAGAAATCCCTTGCAAACCCTTTTGAGCCTAAAAAAAAAAAAATTTCAATTCTTGATTAATCCGTAAAAGGATCACACCCCACATTAGGGCAGTTTTAAAAAGATCATTCCCAAATGAGGTCCAAATAAAAGGCTAAAAAGTCCTTCATGAAAGGAAAAGCAGAAAGTGCAGTAAAAGAAGAATATGCAAAAAAAAAAAGAGGAGAAGGAAAAATAAAGAAAGAAACAAGGGACATATTTCATATGTGATCTTTGGCCAATTTACCCTTTATAAAATCGATAATTTTGAGTCTTATTTAATCCTTTTCTTCTTTAACCTATATCCTCGAGCCTACATTACAGTTCAAATGAAAGTTCTAACCAGATTGGTATTTATTGTTGTCTCTAAATGAATTATCAGACTCAATGTTAAGTCTGAGCTAAGTAATGATCTGATCTTGAAAAGGTACATAGGCAGTTTGTTCAAATGACAAGTTCGGTCAATATCTTGAAAAGTGCCTCAACTCAAATTGGGGCAAAAAATGTTATCACGGGAGGGGATTTTTTAGCCTTAGTTTCCCTTTTCTTTTGAAAACCTATATCCTTAAGCCCACATTTCGTCCTGAGTTTTAAAGACCACCTTGAGATCAAAACATAGGACTAAACTTGACTAAACTAAAGGCAACAAGTAAACAACAGATTTCCAGTGGTTTCATAGTAGAATGAGACAAAAGGGGGAGAAGTGGTCCTCAATAAAAATGGGGCAGTTGAAGAAAAATACAGTTGTTTAGTCTGGTAAATCAACATCAACGTCATATGGTTTTTGAATACTGGTATGAATTTTCCCTATAATAGCATTAAAATATGGTAAAACATTTAGTTTGTACAGGTGACCTTTTGATTTAGCAAGTTGATGTCATAATTGCATAATCATTCATCATTTCCAAAACAAAAAAAAAAAAAAAATTCCTTGCCCTTCGAAACTTTAAAGGATGATGGATAGTCAAAAGGTTTCAAAATCACTAGTGGTTTCCTTTAGAGAAATAGCAGTCTAACTGGAGCAAATGTCATGTCAGGTTTCAGAGATCTACTTATTCAAGAAGAATCCAACAATAGGGTCGAGATCAGTGGTGGATAAATTCTACTAGGGCAAATTCCGAGTTGAATTTCAGTGGGATCCATTCAAGCACCTTCTTATCGAATTGTAATATAAAAACAGGGTCAAAATCAGTTATAGATCCATTCAACTGGGGCAGATTTTGTGATTGAGCTTCATTTGAGCCAAGTCAATCACCTCTATGACCGGATGAATCAAGAAATTGAACCAAGATCAGTTACAAATCCATTCAAATGGGACAGATTTCATGCGGAAAATTTATAACATGGCCAAGAAAAAATATGGGGTTATTGCCATGCATTTCATACATCACCCAACATTTCATGCATTGAATGGAAAAATGAATGCATACATTTAACAACATATCCCTACACTCTAGCATCACAAGTTAGCAACATATAGAAACATATCCCTGCATTATAGCATCGCAAGTTAGCAACATGCATACACATAGCAACATATCACTGCATTCTAGCATCATAAGATAGCAATATGCATACATATAAGAACATATCACTGCATTCTGGCATCACAAGCAGCCATAGAACACCCTTCACACTTGTCTTGTTGAATAAGCTTTTGAATGATCATTTGGCATCCTTAACTAAGCAATTCCTGTTGTGATAATATTTGAAACTGGGGTTGCCGACCCCAGGCATACATTGATTTACCTGGAAACTGAGGCAGGTGACCCTAGACACGCATTGATTTATTTTGAAAGTGAGGCAGCACATCCTAGGGACAAGTGGACACATTCATTGAAATCAGCACCCTACACCCAAGTGCATTTCCCCAATAGAGTAACCATTTTCCAAACTTTGGTTTCACCATATTACTACTTGAAGTGGCCCGGAT